>NC_089784.1:7900503-7965503 GCF_040412425.1 Macrobrachium rosenbergii | reverse complement strand
AGCAGTGAGTAGTAAACTGCTTGCTAGACAGTGCAGTATGAATATTGCTATACACCATGAAATGAACTTTCTGAAGAAATAATTATGAATTTTTCATGGAGATGCAGAATGTTATAGAAGAAATACCAGAAAGAGATATGAAAATGTTTGGTATGAATGACAATGTTGGCAGGAACAAATGAAACTACAGGGGATATAATAAGCAGGAAAGGTTCAAGAAAACAACAAACGTCAGTGGTTTTTGTACTGCATATAATTTAGTAATTGGAAGTAATCTTTTTCCAACAAAAGGACTTCCATAAATACATTTAAATATCTCAACGGTAGTCAGATGCAAATTGAAGGAGTCATGTCACATAGATTTGCAGTGAAAAGCAGAGTGCTACAAGGGAGTGTTATATCACCTTTACTGTTTACCATTCTCATAGATTTCACAATAAAAATGTGGTCGAAGAGGGAATGTTTAGATTGTAGTAACAATAGAAATTTGACAGACCTAGTGTATGCAAATGATGAGGTTTTAATCAACAAAACAACACAATGTTTACAAAGTTTGCTTAATAGAATACATCATCTAGCAAGGCACATGGAGCACAAGAGCATGCACAAAGGGATGATGTGACATTAGATGGAAGTGACTATTAGGTTGAATCTTTAAAAATTTTTAGGACACATCATATCTAGTCCAAGTTCTCTTGACTTGAATTTAAGGAAAGAATCAACAATATAAATCAACACAAAGGCTGAGTGAGATTTGAAAGTCTAAGTAGGTTGAAATGGCATACATAAGTAAGATTATACACAAGTTCAGTTTTAAGATTTTCTTGATTTGAGTATAAAGCTGTAGGAAGAGAATTAGGAATCAGATGGTAGGACAGATCTAGAAATTATACTATAAGGGAAATTACTGAAGTTTCATCATGATCTTTGCTCAATTCCCAGGAGAATAGTGTATGTTAGGTGGGTTATTGTGGGCGCAAGAGGAGTTGGAAGACCTAGACCTACTTGTTGTTCTTTTAGATTAAGCCAGCCTTGTGCTGGAAGGGGCTCTTGTTCTATGGCAGCCCGTAACAGATCTATTTGGCTGCTATGACAAGGGAGGCTGGAGGTGAGTGGAAATTCGTGAAAGAACACAGTAAAGAAATGAGTGACGGAATTTCAAGAGGCCCTTCGTACATACACATTAATATACAGTATATATACATACATACATACATACATACATACATACATACATACATACATACATATATATATATATATATATATATATATATATATATATATATATATATATATATATATATATATATATATATATATATATATATATATATATATATATATATATATATATACATATACATACATACATATTTAGCAACCGTAAGTGTTTCGCGTTCCCTAAAGATACATTCTGCATTACCAGGAAAAGATCGTTTGTCGATACATGACTACCATCACCAGATTGTCCACTTTCAAAAATTACCGAATAAATTGTTCATTTGAGACCTGAAGGCTTTCTTGTGCAATATCCTCTTCTTTCACGTGAAATCGACTGCCGGTCGTCTGATCAGCCGACTTCAAGAAGTGTTGTGCCCTGTCAGTACGTGGTTGGGTTACATCCTTGCGCGGTGTCAATAACGTAGGTGTTGTGACGACAGTTTTAATAGACATAATCAGTGTCCCTCCTTGCCGTGGCACAGACTGTTGTGAAACAGCCACGTCTAGTCGGATAATAGCCCATACGGGCATAAGGCTACCTGAATCTAGAACGGACGTGTAGTCGGGTGAGTTATATATATATATATAAATAAATAATATATATATATATATATATATATTTATTTATAAATATAAAGTTTATATATATTAATATATGTTTGTATATATATATATATATATATATATATTAATATATGTTTATATATATATATATATATATATATATATATATATATATATATATATATATATATATATATATATATATATATACACACATAGTCATATATTATAGTCTGTGTGGACGTAGCAGACAATGTGGATGCTGAGCAATTATGCTTATTGTAATTACCCTTACGGCTCTGTTACCCCAGGCTACTCGTGTTCGTTAATGTAGTCATTAGAGCAAACAATAACTATTTGTCATATCTATCCAAAGGTGAGTCAGAGTACCGTGCATCTTATGGCTTCTCTTGACTCATCACTCTTGGCCGTGTAAGCGAAAGTGTGCTTTGCTTTGGTCATGATTTCATTTTAGAAGTAGCTTTGATCTTGCAGCTGCTTTTTGGATTCGGTATCATTGTACTTGTTGGGTAATAGTTGAAGAAGTCATATTCCGAGTTTTTGTTATTGCTGTTGATATTAAAGATATTATTTATGTAGTCCATGGCTAATTTTTAAGATGAGAATAGTTATATTGAATTGGTTATTCACGGTTCTTACGCTGTGGTCTTTGGTAGCATTATTAATAGAAGTGGGTATGCTACAGCATTAGTAAATGTAATAATAATTTTATTTTAGGGTAATAAACCACATTAAGCCACAATAGCAATGGTAGTTGCCTTTATTATTATTATTATTATTATTATTATTATTATTATTATTATTATTATTATTATTTATGAACATAAGGAATTACTTGTTTAACCAACGATTGTAGTAACAGCAGTCTAACAGGACTTATTTCAGCCCAACAATTAAATGGACGTGATCGCCAAATCTTTCAAGATCACCTGTAACGATACGTAAAAAGGAGCTAGGGGGAAGGAACGTGATTTATTTATTATTTATTTATTCATTTCTTTACTTCTATAGAACGGATAAAGTAGAAGCTTGTTATAATGACAGGCAGTTGTGCCGCAAAAGACTATGTGCTAATTTCTTTATTTATTTATTGTTATGGGCGGAGCTTCGAAGAGCCATTACGCACATAAGCTCGCGAGTAATTTCCTCTTCCACGCGCTGGCGCCGGCCAGTCCTTAATATATTGTATGAAGGAAGCATAAATTCGGGTGAAGAATGCTTTAATGAAACCGGCTTATAAGCTCTACGTTATGTAGCTCATGATGTTAATGGCAGTTAACGTGCTCGCTCTTCGCAAACCCACCGGTGTACGTGATTTCGCTCTCTCTTGACCCTTTCCTCACTTTTACTAGCTCACCCCCTCCCCTCCCCTTCCTACCAAAGCGCACACAAATCGCCTCTCTCTCTCTCTCTCTCTCTCTCTCTCTCTCTCTCTCTCTCTCTCGTGTTTCGGGTCGAAGTCTCATGACGTTGAACGGTATGATAAGCTTTTATAACCGTCAATGAATCATTAATTGATAAGTTTTGACCTCTTTTATTTAATTGGCGTAAACACCGCTAAAGTCAGAGTCGAACGTCAAACACCTTATTGGGACGTTTGACTGATTGATTGATTGACGAATGGGATATCACTTGCGTCTCTCAAACAAAGGTAGGATGTGAAGTTTATACGATATGTGTATATGTTTTAATTTTCTCTTAGGTGTATTTTTACCTCTCCAGATTAAAAATGTTTCCATAGGGGAGATGAGAGGAAAGAAGGTTTTACCCTCTCAGTTTTTATTGAAAGCCTCCAAAGAAAGAATAAGCATAGGTCACGGCCATATTCATACGTAACTGCTGCATTGTGGATGAACCCGGTTTTGAGAAAAAGTTCATATTAGCTGCTTCATACACATATGCAGAAGGCTCACACCTACTAACACACACAAACGTGTATATATACATACATGCATACATATATATATATATATATATATATATATGTGTGTTTATTCTAAAGTAATATATATATATAAATACAACCTTTTACATTTATACACACTCACACTACACATATAAACACACACACATATTTATATTTATACACACACACACACACACACACACACACACATGTATATATATACATATATATATATATATATATATATATATATATATATATATATATATATATATATATATATAATATATCTAAAAGTAATCCTAGGTATATAAACCACAGCCTTTTATGTAGGAGACTAACTGCAACATTCTAATTTTGTCTTGCATTCAGTCTTGAGCTTCCTCATTAGCATGACCTTCCTTTCTAGTACCTCTTTCATCCCATTTTGATGTTAGAGCTTCTCTCCTCCTAACACTTGCGAATTGTGTACTCTTCGTCAATCAATCGTTTGTCCTTCACTCTTAGGGGTTGGAATTCCTCTCATTCTCATTTTTTCCCAAGTTTTGGTGAAAACACAGAATTTTTCAGTCTCTGACGAGAGATCCAAGAATTTTTTTTGTTGTCTCCCTCTATAAATTTGTTGATGATAATCAGAATGATTCTTTTGTGGCTGGTGTGAGCCCTGCAGTATTGTCTGAGGAAAATCTGAACTCTTAGGCTAGAGTGCCAGTTTCTCTTTGTTAGCACTGGCAGGCTTAAGTATCCGTGAACACCCTTTCTTTCTGGATTCATAGAGAGATCAAGAGAGCATGGGGGTTATCTTGCAAGGACAATCATCCAGTCTGGGCAAGAGCTTTTCTGAGAAATTATTCAGTTTCACAGGTGATGAGGGCAGGTGCCTGACAGCACAATGTCACCTTCATCTTATTTTCCTTCAGAAGTCTGTGGTGGCTAAACAGGTTGTATATTTATTTAAGCTTCTCTTGGACAGAAAGCATCTTGCTTGATGTACTTAGAGGGCTCAAGCCTAGATGTTGAATGTTAGAGTGACTCTTTCTCTCTCTCTCTCTCTCTCTCTCTTCCTCTCTTCCTCCCCTTCCTTCCCCTGTAGATGGCAGCAGCCAAGTATGTAGTGGAAAGGGTCACAATCCAGGTAGGCCTCACGTTCCAGCATTCTCTCTTAGAGTTTGAGCTCATTAGATATGACTCCCTCCAATCTCTCTTTTGTTGAGAAGGGCCGGGGTGATTGTAAAGCTGTCGTCTAAACCCATTATTTTATTATTGGATGTTAGGTGCCTAGCTGACTTGTGCTCCCCTATTTATTAGGGAGCACTTGTATCTCTGAAGTTTTCTTAAAGTTAGAATACTTACACACCTCACTGTCTCAGGACTCTATCATTCTCACATCCTCGTGCAAGATTTTAGAGGAAATTACAAGGTCGTTGGTTCCCTGTTCACTCATATGATAAAAAACATGACACTTCCAGATGGGGAGTGAACTTGTTAGTCAGTTGAGAGGATATTCTCCCACCGAAGGAGTTAGTCTCCTACATAAAAGGCTGTGGTCTGTGGTTTATAAACCTAGGATTACTTTTATATATATATATATATATATATATATATATATATATATATATATATATATATATATATATATATATATATATATATATATATATATATATATATATATATATATATAAGGTACGTATGTAAATTTGAAAAACAGAAGGATATTTTCAGTTTTGTTAGATATTTTTATAGTCCTGTAATTTTTCATTCTGTCTTTTTCACTCTCTTTGGACACTGGCTTAATTTCTCGAGCGCAGCATTCAAATTGTTAAAGTTTCGTGTTTGAGTTTCTAGTTAATCCCAGGTTTTTTTCCTCAAGTTAAAAGTTTCGAAATCCTGGCTTAGTTGTCCAAAAGCTTCGGCATTAGGTATTCAAAGCCATGCTTTACCTTTCGAAGGACGTTCATAATTCCTGTGTCTGGAAGTAACTTATAATCGGAAAGATTAATTTTCATGTGCTTAAGATGTATACAAATAACTGCATAAAGAACAATTATCTGTTGCTTTTATTACTGAATATTATAATCTCTTGTACTACCATTCTCATTTCGTTCTTTTTTTTTTTACATTACCTATTTATCCTGTAGTATCCATATTATGATATTTTTTTATCATTTATGAATACTTTTGCCTCAGTAGTTTATGTTACCAGTTATGTTAGAATTTCCAGAACACATACAATTTTTATTGTTGAAGTTGACTTATAAAGTAATTTGTTATGGATAGTTGTGATGGTAATTTCATTTATTATTCCATGATTGTCGCGTTGTTGAGATGGAAAGTTCCAGGAAGATGCAGATGATTTCAGAATACTCAGAGTGCCTGGATTGGTTATTTGGTTATTCGTTTAACCTGCAGCATCATTTAAAATGTCTTAATAGTAATTTCTTGTTGTATTGTTGTCTCCCAGGCAATGAGTAGAAAACATGTCTTTCAAGGGAGAATGAATTAAGAAGCCAGAAATGTTGTAAATACTCTTGCTTTCTGTAGTTTACACCGTCTTGTTAAGTTTGTGAAGAGATCTTTACCCCAATTAAGAAGCAAGATACTGATTACATTACTAGCTTTAGAAAAAAACAAAATAATTTGCTAACTAAAAAAATTTCGAAACCTACTTAATGAAAAAAGAAATGAATAAATAAGCAGTCGAAATGGCTTAATCTTGTTGAAACGAGGGATAAAACTGATACGTTATCTGTTATTAGTCGTAGATCACCAAATACGGTTGGATTTATTTCCACGTGCTTGGTGTTAATGGATGCGGGCTGTTACGGGTACGCAAAACCCGTCAGTGGACTCTCTCTCTCTCTCTCTCTCTCTCTCTCTCTCTCTCTCTCTCTCTCTCTCTCTCTCTCTCAGTCATGTGGTGGAATTTTTGTCAGTATTTCAAGTACTGGTTTGCTTATATTATTGTGGTAGTTAACCAGATTTACATTGGTATGTTTATTAGCCTTTATGCTACTAATATTATCGCCCGGCACATTCGCGAAAAAGTAGAAACTAAAAGCAAATAGGACAGGAGATAGGTTTAGTTATGAGAAGCCATAGGAATAATATCTAGCTCTCTGACAGCCTTAGATATATTTCAAATTGTTTACGTAAAAGTAAACCAAGAGGCGGCAAAACCGAAGGCTTTCTTAGACAGCGTTACCGACAGGCTGCTGATTGGTTTGCTGGAGTCGTCGTAATACTTGCCTCTCTTCCCTCGCCTTTATAGTTTAACGTTAATGTTTTCCTACTTTCTTTTTGTAAAATTTTCGTGCCGGAAGAGGTAATGGCGAAAAGTATTGCTCGAGTTTATATTTTACCGATTATATTTGTATCTTTGCTGTTTAACTAGTTCTTGGTGTGAGTGATGTTGATCGAATAAATTCGTTAATAAACTGATCGATATATCTATCATCCAACTATAAGTAAGTCTAAGACGAACTGCAATATTTTAATACTAATTTCTGTTACTCAAGGTTTTCCACAACACCTAACGCTTTGCGCCAAAACATTTTCTCTCTCTCTCTCTCTCTCTCTCTCTCTCAAGGTTTGACTTATATAGATCGTGCCCCGGCATCTCGAGTAGTGTAGTAGGATCTCATTCTTTGAATATTTCAGATAATGTTGCCTTAAGAGTCCGTAATTTCCTTTTTCGTGCTGTTTAATTGGTTTTCGTAGATGTCCTACGGGTCTTTGTACTGTGTACTGATAATGATAATAATATTAATATGCAAATGTCAACAAGAATAGCAAGCTTTCTGATTAGATACGTTTATGGGAAAAAAATCTCGAGAGAAAATGAAAAAGATATAGGAAACGTTACGAGAATATCTAACCACGGAATTTCTCATTAAAATCCAAATGTAACAACCGTGAAGTAAATCATTTAGTGCAAGGTCACTGTGGTGAAGGAGAGCAGGAATGGTCCTGTAATACGACGATAATAAGCAAAGAAAACGAACAGGAACGAGAGAGAGAGAGAGAGAGCAAGGACTGTGGAAACTTCGATAATTATCCGCAGTTGCCAACCCAGCGTTGAATGCCGCAGAGGATGTCTCCATTACCGAGTATTTCGCTTTTATTTCGGTAATTTGAAATTAAGAAAAGCCGACTTTATTTTTCTCGCTTGCTAGCTTCTTCTTAATTGGAAATCAAAATTCCCAAACCTGGAGAGGTATGCATAAAAGGTATAGCTTGCTTTTCCCCGAAATGTTTTCTCCCAGCATTTAAATTTATTTGCTTGTTTTTGGATCTCTGTGGTTTGAATTTATTTGTTTACCGCGTATGCGTTGTTATGCTATACTTGGTTAAATCTTGATTGCTGATTATCTGTTGTGTGTTTTTATCTAATGCGCTATTGATCAATTATTGTATATTTCCATTTGGTATATTGTTTATTTTTCTTCATCTCTAACCTGTTTCCGTATTTCTAGAATTTTTCCTAATACAAACTTTGTTCCTTTTTCCTAATTTACCAATAGTTTGGTTGATTGACACTTCAGTCAGAGACTGATGGACTGAATAGGTTGGGTGATAAATATGGCATCCCATCCCCAGTCTTATTACCATATTTCCACCGAATCTCTCTCTCTCTCTCTCTCTCTCTCTCTCTCTCTCTCTCTCTCTCTCTCTCTCTCTCTCTCTCTCTCTCTCTCTCTATGATTTGTCTGTTGGGGGTTTAGCGTCGGCTGTCACCGACAGTATATGCAAATGAGGTCTCGGCACATGCCATTCAAAAATGTGGGAAAGGCCTATTTATTAGGAGTCGCGTCTCTTCACTAATACTTCGGGGTTGCCAATGTTCTGCCAAGATAACTATTATGTTCTTTAAAATTTTAGTGTCTTTTCCTTTAAAATTACATTTTTTTATTTCGTTTATTAATTCTTTGAGATTTTGTTCTGTTAAAATAATTTCAGAGGTATATCCTACTAAAATTGTGTTATTTTTTTTATGCAGATATTATGACAAAGAGTCAGTATTTACATGAAGACTAAGTTAGTGTTTAAAATATTTCAAGTTTTTTCCCTTTGTCTACTTCTCCAGCTGCTTAAAATCCTTCTTTTATTGCCAGTAATTAATACGTAACATACATCCATTATACTAGCAGATATATAATATAATATGTACACTTAAAGATTGCTTTATAAGATATACAGTATAAATGTGATGTAAGCACAACGCTTGTTGACAGTCTCAGTGCCATGGAAACGTTCTCCGTTTTCTTGCCGTGCTTTTGTACGTACGTTCGTATGATTTGTTTGAGCCTGAACGTTTTATTCCCCTTTCTGTTCCTTCCTCTATCCCTCACTTCCAGCGGCCTTCCCCCACCCTTCTGTCCCCATCCCCTATCCTCGCGTGACCCTCCCCTTCCTCCCTCCCTCCAAACTCCAGAGTGAGTCAGCCAACCTTTGCCAAATATCGATTTGTCGGAGTCTAGACGCGGACTTGTCTACGGGGAACGAGAAAGCATGGTGGGGAGGGGAGGGGACGGAGAGAAAGAAGTTGTATAATGTTTTGCCGTCAGCGACGTCAAGTTCATAATTTCATACAGAGTAATCCTCATGGTCATTATCACCAAGCAAAATGTATTGTCATTTCACAATTTTGCATAGACGTGCATGCGCACTCGTAACAGACAGACAGATAGACAGGGTTTTACCGTCTCCTGTCGCTAAGGGTACTGAGGCGTCGTTTTCAACCATTTCCTTGAGGCCCTTGAATGAAATGCCAGGCGTCTCGTAATACACGGTGCAGCTGAAGGCACTGCAGACGCTCCTCAGGGTGAGAAATGGTTTTAGCTGTTGCTGTAAACTGGGAGAAAATAAATAGGAAAGGATAAAGGACCCAAATAGGATTACTTGATAACACGTTATAGAAAGGCAAGGATTGCGGAGGGATTAAAATGCATTAGTCAGGGCTCTCTCTCTCTCTCTCTCTCTCTCTCTCTCTCTCTCTCTCTCTCTCTCTCTCTCTCTCTCTCTCTATTTATTGCCTTGCACCATGTCTGTTTGTGTGGGATTAAATGTTGGTGTACGAAACTTTTTTGACGATATATTTCATATATAGGCAAAGAGACATACCTGATAACTTAATTGTATGCATATACGTGTATAAATGTATATGCATGTATGTGTGTATGTATTATACATATACATATATATTTTCATATCCTTCTACCAGTATTATTCCATTACCATTGATGAGAATGTTATCAGATTGTTCCAGCCACCCTTCATAAAGCTAAGAGGGATTATGTGCCAATCATCCCTGAGCTGGTTCGACCAATCGTTGCTTTACTGTGCCGATCAGCGGCAGTTGACGTGTTTTAAAATCTTTTCTCGTTCGTTAAGCTGTTTTTCCAAAGGAAGGGTTGCTCAAGAGAAAGGTATGAAAATGGTCACTGCCACAGTCACAATTTATCTCCCGAGTTGTGGTGAATCTCATATGCTGACAACATTAGCTGTTATCAGAACTGACCATCCTGTGATATCAGGGCCCTCCCATAATAGTACGTCAGATGGGACCACTTTCTTTGGCCCCCTCCCCCCCCGACTTAGCTTCATTGTGATTTTCTGTTAGCTTGGGCCACGGCATAGTAGAAAAAATTGTTACCACGAAAAGTACTCACTTGGAGTACAATAAATTATCCATTTTGATAATGCTCCTCCGTAAATTATTGAAGCCACCCAGATGTTCACCTTTTCTAAATGTTTGTTTCCTAAACACCCATATCAAATTTATTTCATACCATATTCATTTTGAAAGCACATCATTGGGTAACATTTACAGTATTCTATGTTGTTTTCAAAGTTGTAATATGCCCACAGCATGTATCTCATGACAATTTTGTTTTTTTAATTATGATGCACAGAATTATGCTTGTTACATGTAATATTTTGTTGTGTTCTTAACTAATATTGACTGGAGTCATCCAGGAGCTAATGAATTGCTGAAACTTGGAGCATTTTACTGTCGCTCGATCTTTTGTGCCTGGCAGTAGATGTGCTGTAGATAAGACCATTGATGAAACATTTATGGAGCATGCACAGTCCAGAGGAGGAGCAGGAGGTAATGGTATTGGCCTCAGTGGAATTACCAGAAACTATAAAGCATACCAAAGTGAAAGACTTACGTGCAAGAGGTGATGTAATATCCAGTACAGACACTTATGCAAAAGACTCAGTCGGTCAATGGAAAGGAAGAGAAGAGGAGAGAGTGAGAAACTTGTCGTAGGTGGTACGAGGACGAGAAGACCAGGGGACTGGAACACCTTTCTCAAGAATTATGAAAACATGCAACAGCTTGTCGCTCTATTGTTCAAGGTCTGGACAAACAAGGAGTTTGCTAATAAAATTCTTAGGAAAGTAATATTTATTAAAGAAGGGGAAGTATTTCTACTAGAAAATGGTGAAATGAATGACACCTAAGCAACAGAAACTGATGCTCTGAAATCAGATCAAGAAGAAACTGACACACGAATAATTTTGTATACCTTGTACGGCAGCAAGAAAGGTTACAAAACGGTGAGAGTGAAAAGCCCTGACACTGACGTATTTTTCATTTTGCTACCACATGCTCATAACATATATTCAAGGGTTTTGTTTGATACTGGCCATGGTAACAAAAGGAGGCTTTTAGATATCACAAAATTGGCAAATGAATATTGTCAGGAGCTTTGTTCTGCACTCTTAGGCCTGCATGAATTCATGGGTGCTGATAAGTGCAATAAGAGGAAAAGGGCAAAATAAGACCCCTGAAATTGATGTTGGCCAACAAAGAGTTCATTTCAATATTTGCAAAACTAGGTGAAGCTTGTAAAATCTCACAAACTCTGATGCAGGGCTTACAACGTTTCATGTGTTCTTTGTATGGAGTGAATAAAGAATCTGATATCAACACAGCAAGGTGCCTAAAGCTTGTGGCCAAAGCTAAGAGTGAGAATGGAGATTTGATGAAAGGGTCTGACTTTGATCTAGCAAGTGCCACCCTGCAAGTCTGTGCTTTTACAACATGCCAAGAGAGCCAACTACCAAGCCAGAATATGCAAGTTAGCTCATGTTGCAATTCAAGGAGCTCCAAGCCCATGTGAACACGGTTGGAAGAAAACATGAAAATCTGGAACCATTATGGAGTGAAGATGACACAATGCCAGTCTCTTTAGTGGATCTTATAGAAGAAGGAATTGAGGATGAGGATAAAGAAAATGATGAGTTTATCCAGTCAGATGAAGAACATGAAACAATTGAATTGAATGTCGGTGAAGAGAGTGAAGATGATGAATGAGAGAATGTCTACATCACGTAATTTTACAGTTGCCACTTTGTTGTCTATAGTAATGAGGAAATGTGACTTTCCAAATTTAGTACTAGAAGTGTTTTATATACCATACTCCTCAGCCAGTACTGACCAATACCTTAAATTATGCTGTTAATTGATTTTCTTGGTAAATAAATTATTTGCTTTTGATTTATAGCACGTTAATATTCTGTAAATACGCCATTAATATCAACGCTTATAATATGATGTTTTCTTGTATGCTGATATGTTTAAACTTAATGTGTGTGTATAAAGATTATATGAACTTCAACCAATACAATCTGTTTATTTGTTCAGCTTAATTCAGTATAAACACATTTGGATGAGGATATCGAGTACTGTTTTTGAAGGGAATGGTGGTCAAATTTAATCATAATCGTCCGGACTAGTGCAAATGACTGTTTTTGATGGGAACATTTTTTTCCCATTTTATAATGAACTAATACCAATAAAGTCAAGTCCTGGGGGTGGGCGTGCAAAGAAGGCCCCCACATAGCTGACGGACTATAAGACATCTTTTTCACATTCTGTATTCCACTCAAAAATGTTGGTTAGATGTTGTAAAAGAGGTATTGAAAAGGAGGGCAGTCTGTTTAGGGGGCTCGATGCGCTGCGGATGAGTTTTCTGTGTAGGTGAATGAGGCAGTTTTGGGCGTTTTTGCACAAGGTGTTTATCCGTGATTGCAGCTAAAGGATGAATGTGATGAAGAGGGCGTGGGTCACAGAATTTGAGACTGCGCCTTGCTTTCATTGTCCTTTGAAAGAAAGGGGAAATGGGAACCAAAAACGATATTTGAGGTCTTTTTCCATTTTCGCTCCTTCTGTAATGAAACGTTACCGACCAATGTCCTTAGATCCGGCGACCAGGGAACACCACTCTCTTTTAGCAGAATCCCCATTCGGTGAGAAATTAGTTAGGCTCCGAATTGCTCTCTGGAGGAGAAAACTTGCCGATCTTCCAGAAAAGAAAAGAAAATCGAAAGTTTGAATGGAAATGAGTTTCTTCTTGTTAACGAGATATTTTTCTTGTGGAAGGGTGGGTATTTTCTTGTGAAAGCGTGGATATTTTGGGGTAACACTTGCGTTTTGCTTCTCTTTGTGTATATTTTAATTGTAAATATATGATTTAATTTTGATGATATTGGTTACCCCGTAAATGTAAGTACCCTATATGTAGTTTTTTGTGAATAGATTTTTTTTCTTTATGTATTTTTCTGTAAATTTTTTTTTTGTTTGTGACATGTGATGTGAGGGTGTTAGTAAGAATGTATCTTGTATAACAAAGCTTTTAAAATTTTTTTTTTTTATTATGAATGCAGTTATTTTCCAACGCAAAAAGAGACAACTTTTCGTAAAAAAAATTATTGGTGAGATTTTTTCACATAATCAGTCCTCAGTTGTTTTTATTTCCAACAGCTTACCAGTTCGACCAGTAATCAGATATTTCCCCTAAAATCACTGGTAATCTTAATTAGTTCGTAATGGAAACACCAAACTCAAGTAACCTAGTTGAAAAACTGTAAATCGTCCCACCTTTTACAACTTCATCACCCGCGTAATTTTCCTGGATGTCCTTTTTTTCTTATGAGGCTGGTATCAATATGAAATGAATTTAGAAAAGTTACCCATAATACCCACGAGTTCTAAGAGTTTGTTCAAGTTTTCCCTGCATACATTCTTTTACCGCGTCTGAATTGTTCGAAATCCAATACGTCAGGAAACTTTATTATTATTATTATTATTATTATTATTATTATTATTATTATTATTATTATTATTATTATTATTATTATTATTATTATTATTATTATTATTATTTCAAGTTCTAAGTTTTCAGGATACTATAGAGAAGGATTACAGTTAAATTTTTGGCTTTTGAGGTGGGTTCTTACGACAGATATCGTCACTAGTATGGCTAATTACAATTAATTTCAATCACATTTCTGCATATCGTGATTTGTCATGCCTTATAATAAATGGTTAAGGATCCCCTCGGAATCAGTCATTAATAAGGTGAGCAATTGAGGCATCGTGGCATAAATCGCTGACGTTGTTTAAGACAGAAATATTCCATCATGTTTTAATCCCACCGACTTGCCAGAATTTAATTACAATATATGTCAAGATCATGTAACAGTGAACCACGATTATCTCTAAAGGATGTTTCCAGCCAAGTCTCAGATTTTAGGAGAAAATCGGGGTCAAGGGTTACGTATACAGTTATAAAGTCCTCGAACCCTTCAGGGTTAAGAAAATGTGTGCGTGTTGGTCATTATAAGTTTGCTCAAGCATCGAAAGAGAGTTATGCCTTGTTATTGGGGAGGAGAGGAATTTAAACTGCTCACCATTCCTTCAAAGGGATGAGTACCGGTATTTAGTATTTAAGATATTTATATATTATTTATATTTTTCTCTGTATATATATATATATATATATATATATATATATATATATATATATATATATATATATATATTCCCATTCTAAGTAATTTCTAAGTAATTTCTCTATAATGACCTTAAGGACGAGAAAAAAAATACTGAATCTTCTGCATCTCTGATGCAAGATAAATTTCTTGACATGTTAAGAGACCTACTTGTTCCAGATGTAGTTTCCGCTCTTAACTGCTTCCAAGATTGTTTTGTGTTTGCGTCACGACTTAGATTATACATAATTACACTTTAAATACACTGCTAACAGTGTTTGTGTTTCCATTACTCTGAAAGATAACATTTATCGTCGGGTCAGTGAGATTTATCTGGGCAAATGTGTGTTGAAGTTTATCTTTGAATAAATATGGACGATGAACTTCGACACTTGGGATTAATGTGCGTGGTGAAATTTTATTTGGGTTACTATGAATGATGAAGCGACTGTGTTAATCGCTTATTCCATCTTGACCAACCGGTATTAATAAACCCAAGTTTGGAAAACAGCAGTTATTGGAATTATATATATAAAAAAACAACCGAATAGCATTACAATACTCTTATCCTTCCCATTATCTTGCCTTGATAACGGTTGCACGCACGACAGGGCGAATGCACGAATCCCCTTTTCCTATACTGCGTTTTGTCACGGAAATCGAGAAATCAAACGGAAGAGATCAATTAGGGAATGCGAAGCAACAAGGTCATTTTTCTCCTCTCTTTGCCGATTGCTTCGTATAAATCCATTTGTAAGTTGATTCTAGATTTGAATGTAAGCTCTAAAAATTCTAAATTACGTATCAGTTCATTGGAAGTTGAAGTTCTTGGCTTACTCTTCAAAGGGTAAGGTTGTGTCCGCCCTCCCAGTCTTCAAATAAGAAAATGCTGCGTCATCGGCGCTGCGCATGAATAAAATGTGTGCCTTAGTGACTAGTGACTAGTTCCCACGAGAAACGCGCGTATGTACATGCGTTTGTGCATGTAATATATAATTCAAAGTTATTTCGATAAGCTGCCGTCATTTCATTGAATTGTACAGCTCGTTCGTGCTTCACCTCGGTATCCCTCTTTCGCCCTATTTGGTGCCTTTTTGAGGTTAATAAACAAAAGGGAAAAGAATCAGTCAGCCGAGTGTTTTTTTTTTTCTCTCTCTCTCTCTCTCAGAACGATGAGATCATTGCCGAAAGAGGATTAGTGGATGATAAGGTAACGAATCCTCTGTACACAGGGTGTCAAAAGCTGGGATAAAGGTGGTAAACAATATTGAACCCGCCCAGCCTTGGCCCCGTGGCTAAAAGCTCTTCCTGAATGATGGAATATCATTATTACAGGTTGAGGGGAACTTTATTGTTTCGTTACCCTGATGAAACAACCCATTTCACTTGCCCATTTCACTTGGATTCGTCACGTTATGTTTACAATATGTTTGATTGTGAAGAGGACTTACTATTTTTTTCCTGCTACAATCATTTCAGTTTTTCATTGATTTAAATATCCACCTTTATGGAGTACATCATATACTCTTAAAAGGTTATGCAGCCAGATTTCGTGGCATTCATTCTTGAGGTAAGTATCGTTATGATAGTTTATTCTCCTAACACTTCCATGTTTGTCATTTTTATGCGTTGCTGTTAATAGTCACTCAAGATTTTAATATACCGACTAAATAGATTTACGAGCTGACATATCATTTCAATTGTTTCGTCTTTAAACAGTACCAGTAATAATTTCGTAACCAACTTTACTGTAATACTATTAGCCTATATTCCTTCTTTTCATTAATGGCCTCGAAATTCTGTGCTATTGATAATTACCCAAACAAATTTTACTAGCTTACATATATTAATTTTAACCTGCATTCATTGCATTAGTTTAAATTTAATTTTAGTTCATTTTAATTTTGTATGACTAGCATATAGACTTTTTTTTTATCATTGGCTTTCCACGTGGGGTGATCTCGTTGACGTCTGGTCAAATAAAGCATCGTGGCAGGATGTATGGTTCGGTGAGAGTATTTCCAGCTTATGAACTCACATTCTATTAGCGGCAGATGATGGCAGCTCACGGTTATTGATGCAATATAATGATACTGCGCGGAGGCACGACGGGCGGGGTGCTCCTCTCATGTTCCTGACCAACTTTTGTTTTCACCTAGCGTGATGTTTGCTTCTCTGCGCCCTTATACGCGCGCGCGCATACGCACACACACACACATATATGATGTGTGTGTGTGTATGAGAGGCTTTATGGACAGACCGTTTTGTAGAATTTTCCTGGTGATAATCATTTAGAATCGGTGGCTTGAATGAGGGAGAAAGGAATCAGCGGAGGTCTTCTGCAACTCCGGGTCCTACTTTACAAAATGTCAATACCAGTTTAAGGTGCATTACTCGTCTCGACACTTTGCTATAGATCAGATGTTATTGGTGTATTGGAAATACGATTCTCTCTCTCTCTCTCTCTCTCTCTGAGTTGATGAAATTTTTTTTAAATGAGAAGTGTGAAAATATTTAAGAAGCACATCAAAAGAAGTAAATATTTTAAGGGTTTGTACCATTAAAGGCAGTTCATTTATTGTAAAACAATGATTCCGGCCTAATGGATTAGTTTTACTTAAAGATTATTGGTTTGAGGCAGTTTTACACAGATAGCCTATGCTAAGAAAAAGAAGTTATGCTTTGAGATTAGATTTATAGAGGCAATGATGTTCATAAATGTTCGAGATAACAACTGGAGAATTAAATCCATTAGGTTGGAAACAGTTTTGAAAAGCCTATATGATAAGTTATACATTATGATTTTCTTTATTCAGGTTATTATTGCACTCTATAAACGAAGTTTCTGTGAAAAATTTAATACGTGTGTAAAAGACGTACATATATATAGTTCAGAAGAGTAAAGTAGAACATGTATAAATAATATATATATATACAGCATATATATATATATAAATCTCTGTTGGGTTTTATATAGTTGAGGCAGGAATTTCTCGACCAAGCTATCCAGGCCGGGAGATATGATTTCCTTTGCGTGTAAGGTATTTCAAGGTAAAGTAAATGTTAAGGGATATTTGTGGCATAATATCTGTAAATATAAAAACATGAGGTGAGAATTAATGGCAAAATTATATGTATTACATTTATATATATATATATATATATATATATATATATATATATATATATATATATATATATATATATATATATATATATATATATATATTATATATATATATATTATATATATATATATACATATATGTGTATATATGTGTATGTAAATATTTTCTGTAGTGATATGACAGCGAAAACTTTAATCGTTCTAGTTGCAGCAATGTTTCTGAGATCATTTTGCGAACCCCGTGCCCTGCCCCTCAAATGTTCAATGGACTTATGACGACCGACGAAATCTGGCATTTTTAATGGCCACCTACTGTACCCAGCGTTACTTTACTAAACTAAGCGGGTGATCAGCTGCATACATACGTATATTCTCACTCACAGATACATACATACACATACACCCAAATAATTGTATGCACGATGGACAATGTTCATGCATGTGGATAACATACATTATACTCGCGTTTTGATAAGGTTCATATATTGTATATCTCGACAGATATAAGCAAGCCCGAATTGCTTGCATGCAGACATTGATTTCGACCTTCCCCAAGGCTACTTTTACATGAGAGGTCGAAGACCTAAATTAGAGTCAAGAGTGCTTTTTGTGTGCGCGAGGGTCAACGTTCACCTGCCGCTCGGACGGCAAGGAGAGGGAGAGAGAAAGCCTTTGGAAATTCAGAAACCGGGACAGTCAACGTCCAAATGTCAGTAGTTGCGGCCCTTGCGCGTTCTTTCGTTTTTCCTCTTCGTCTTGAGTGGTTTTATTTGTCTGCGACATCAAAACTTGTCTGTCTTGTAAAAGGAGGGTTTAAGTGTGTGTGTGTGTTGTGTGTGTGTGATTTGAATAAACGAGTGGTTTAGGTAAAGTTTTTCAGATTCTTTACTGCCCCTGTTCTTGTTGGTATGTGTCGTTGTTTTTCACACGTACGTAGGTATACAGTATGTAAGTTACAGGTGACCCCTTGATATTGAATTCACTTTACGTGAGTTCATGTATGGGGCTTTTGATGTACTTTCCGGGCTAAACTGAATTCTTTATGAAATGGATATTTGCCTTAAAGTGAAATTATAAATTTTTTTGTGTGTGTATATATATATATATATATATATATATATATATATATATATTTTATATATATTTTATATATATATATATATATATATATATATATATATAAATATATTTAAATATTACATATAAATATATTTGAGAGAGAGAGAGAGAGAGAGAGAGAGAGAGAGAGAGAGAGAGAGAGAGAGACTATCTATTGAATCGACGTTAAACATGTTTTGCATAATATATCTTTCGTAAAACTGGATGTGAATAAAAGAAATCAAATTGTCTGTAACATACCAGTTATTCTAACCGCTTCAAAATTTGACCTGTCGACCATTCTCAAACGCAAAGCAACGCTTCATAATCAGCGTTGCACACTTGGCAGTCTCACCTCGGTTCAATTATTGATCAAATACGTCTGCAATACAAAACCGTTGAATCTTTCATTTGATCGCCTCTGAGGGTGTAGCTGTGTGTGTGTGCGTGTTTATGTGTGTGTGGTTGTGTGTGTGTGTGAGTGAGATGGTACACAGACGAAGGGGTGGGGCTGTTCTTCACTGTTTATTTAGTGAATTCCTGTTGAAGAAAGACGAGAAACAATGAAATTGTATGTATGTATGTATGTATGTATTATCGTACTAATGACAGAGAGAGAGACTCACGGCAGGAAGTTCAACAACGTATTCTGATGTCTCCAGTAGAGAGAGAGAGATTGTGCATTTAATCAGCAATGAATTAAATGATTTCATTACGCGCGCGCGTGCACTGATCATACCAAGAACCGAGGAAAGTAGAATTTTTAACCGAAGTGTCTGTAAATGTTTGTGAGAGAGAGAGAGAGAGAGAGAGAGAGAGAGAGAGAGAGAGAGAGAGAGAGAGAGAGATCTTGTGTATCGTCGTCGACCCGAGAACAGTGCATGAGAGGAGGAGGGGGAGGAGGAGGAGGAAAAAGAATCATCCGACATATGCAATTTCCTTTTCAAGTCAGGCCTCGTTTCTGTTGCCTTTGGAGGTGTCCTTCATCAAGTGTTTCAAAAGGCGCCTTTCACGGAGCGGATGCTGCCCTCGCCCAAATGGCGCTCTCACACCGTTCTCACTTTTCTTGACCTTATCGTCGTTCGTCTACTAATGCTAATTAAAATTGCGATTACTTTTATTAATTCTGGATGATGATGCTGATGACATTTAGACCAAGCACTGGGAGCTTTCAGTCGTTCAGCTTATCAGACAGCGGAAAGAGGGAGTTAGAGTGATCGGAAAGCAAAATAGAGAGATACAGAAAATAAATGCGAATTATTATCGGTGTCTTTATGTGAAACTAGGAGAAAACCCCCCAGTTGCACTGGGAAGTAATCGTTAGAGAGGTTGACAGCAAGATCGAACACATTTGGTAATGCCTGCATTGCACCACGTGAGGTTCACTGAAGGCATAGCCCCTTACTGGGATTGTTAATGTTAAATAGTAGTAGTAGTAGTAGTAGTAGTAGTAGTAGTAGTAGTAGTAGTAGTAGTAGTAGTAGCCTTGTGATTAAGATGGAAAAGAAGGAAAACAAAAGTTGTTACTGAATTAAAATACAATTGTTTTCATAATATATTGCTTTGATATCTGTATTCTAAAGCTCTGGAAAGTCAGGCTAGGACATAGTTCGGGCATGATGACACACACACACACACACACACATATATATATATATATATATATATATATATATATATATATATATATATATATATATATATATATATATATATATATATATATATATATATATATATATATTAGTATTTTAAGTTGTTAATAAGGAAATTATTTTGGTTAATTACCTGATATTACCATTTTTGTGAAGTTGTTTATCATTAACAGTGTAACACTGAGTGTATTTAGTCGTTATCACAGTCGCTACACAAAAGCCGTAAGCCAATACTGATTTGTCAGTGACATTTAGAGTAAATGTCAGGGACCTCTCTAGTAACATCTTCACTATTTTGAGACCGAGAAGGTCTTGGAATAAATTTCCCCTTGTACTTGAGTTACAGTGATGTTGAATTTTATTTGTAAGATGGTGAAAACATCTTTGATTCCTATGGAAACTCTTACGTAATGTTAGGTGAGTGACGCCCGATCCTTATTTGTTAAAAAAGAAAATTTCTCTCTCTCTCTCTCTCTCTCTCTCTCTCTCTCTCTCTCTCTCTCTCTCTCTCTCTCTCAAAAGTTGCTCTGATTATGTTTGAAAGACTTATCAGAGTGCCGGTGAACTGCGGGACAAGTTACGGGGTGCAGTGCAAAGCTAGAATCAAAACTGAACTTCGCACTGAATTGTGAAGTCGAAGTTTTTTTTTTTTTTTTTTTTTTGTAAAGATGAGGATCGTTTGGAAAATCTGTTCCTTGGCTGCGCTGACACGGCCGAAAGCGATTTTTAAACAGCCAGGCTCTTAAGTTTGTTGCATATGTACGTCGTTAGGATTGACCGAACAGGTAAACCTCGCCTGAGACGGCTTGTATTTTCACTGCCCCCTTCCTAGCACGTTTAGGCTACCTATGAGTCAGTAATTTGTCCTGGTGTTTGTTTTAATATCTGCTCGATTATTGGTCTGACAAATCAATGTCTGTCGTGAGCAACCGAGGTTGATTAGAATTACAGTAGTCGAACATGAATCATGAAGATTATTTAGAAGTTTAGGGATAGATGGCGCATGGTTTTCCCTTGGTGCCGTACTTTTTTAGGTTATTTTATCTTTGCCAACTCGTTGTTCCACTGTACACTTTTTCCTGGATTCTGATGCCTTCGTTTAGTTAATTTTAAGGGACTTCAGGGTACACACTCAGAAGTAAAAAAAAAAAAAAAATTATATTCTATGTAATACACCATTGAAATGTCCATCTCACTATCTTATCTAAATCTAGCCATGGTTATTACAGAAAACCAAACGAAGGCGTGGGTGATAAAATTTCAGCGTTCACCTTAAAGGGATTTAGTGTTATAAAGGTTTCTTTGTAAGGCCATTTTTTTAAGAAGTATTTTCTTCTGAAAAGTGAATTACACTTTGTTGTTTATTACTCGTCTTAAGTGACACTTGGTCGCACTTTGACTATATGATGATAAACTATTAGAAGGTGTGAGAGTCAAGAGTTAGTTTCAGGAAAAGTTACCATTACATTTCATACCTTGATTAGTGATAAAAAAAATTTTGGCCTTAATTAAACTTCTTTGAAATTAAACCTTCAGTAGTTAAAAATAGGAAGTTGAATAAACCCCGTTATTTGTGAATGAGACGACACTTGTGTAGAAATAAAGAGAAAGTGAGAAAAAAAATAAGTAGAATTGGAAGAAAATGGTTGGGACACATTTGTTTTTATGAGAGAATTATGAAGCCGGATTGAAACTGCGAAAGAATTTGGGTAGAGTCAACTTATGGTTGAGAGTGAAAGTAGTGCATGAAAAAATATTAGGAGTTTATGAGTGTCGGAGAGAATAGGTGTGGTTATATGTAAAATGTGGACTAGCTATGTGAAATTAGTAACAGAGAAAAAAAAGTAAAACTACCGGAAATAAAAAATATATAGCGTTACTTTCCACCAGTCAGATTTGTCAGATTAGATTCTAGATTTCATCTTACCGAGAAATGCTCCATAAGTGGGAAGCTTGGCCGTAAGCGCATTATGCCGGTCTTTTTGAAAGTCCTTGAAAATAAAATGTCAGGAGTAACGGCAGAAGTTTCTCCAAGATTTTCTGAAAGTTTCCCCAAATGTCTTCAAAGAAAGGACCATCAAAAGTGAGGGAGTGAAAGTAGTTAACCTGTTATGGTTAGGTTTGGGGATTCTTCTAGATTTGAAGATCAGCGGAGGCTTCTCCAAGTTTTCTGTTGGCCTAAAATTTCATATTGGAGCTGACCACAAATGTGCGAGGAAGGATAGTTTTAGAGTTGTGTTCACTCTGGGTTCAATTGACCTCCAATCACGGCGTTCGTATATATTTAAACTTTTTTAGTACCGTAACGTTAAATCTTTTCTTTATTCTATTTTTCTAATATTCGAATCATAAATCATTAAAACGAATATCATTCGCATTCTCCACTGTATCACTGCATGAAGTTTATTGTTATACATTAAATGCTTATCTTGGCGCCACTCACTTGGGCTTTTCCTTTCAAGTGGGTGTAATGCAGTATATTGGGCTGCTAGTCTTAAGAATATGAATGCAAACTTGAGCATAGTTGGGGCCACACCCATTTATACTTGTACAGATTAGACAATCACACTTAATACAGAAGGCCGGGACAACTGGGAGTTACATTTCGTAATTATGCGGAGGAACTTAATCTATTCAGTTCGCTTAATTACTAGGAAGAATTCAAGGACAGCGATTATTTTACCAATACAAACTTGAGAAGGTTTCATAGCGTCAACCTTAGGATAGGCCTATAGCACGGTAGTGTTCATTCTCATTTCAAAATAGATGACTGAATGCTATTGAACTGTTAATACTTTCATTTATTGAAATATCAGAATAAAAAGGACTGAGTCTAGTTGTTGAATATTTTCTATATATTTGGAACTGCTAGTGAAAGTTCAGTTTTCAGAATTCATCGCGATGTATTCATCACCAAGAAAAGTTGCTCGCTTGTAATGAACCAGTAACAAACAGTACGTTGTATCTTTGAAATCAGCTCACCGTCTGACTGCGAATGGTTTTCAGATTTTCGTTGACGTAACCTTATGAATACGTGACGAAGGAACTAGGAAGAGTTATCGTCCACGCGGGGACTTCCTAAGTCAATGTTGCTCTTCCTAGCATCAAGTCAGGTTGGCCGAGCGGTCTAAGGCGCCAGATTTAAGCTCTGGTACTCGTGAGAGTGCGTGGGTTCGAACCCCACACCTGACAGACAAAAGGAATGGTCATAACTTTTGTATGAGTAATGATTGCTGAAGATAAGTCGAGGAAAAATTTGAGATATAAATATGATCAGGTGTGATGCTCCATTGTTTCATTCTGCTTCTTTTCAGTCCAGGAGCTCTTTGGCGGTTAAGCATCCGTTCCTTTCACTTTTCTTTTGCTTTTTTGATTGGACTAACAGTGTTCCGTGGTCTTTGGTATAGATGTATTGTTTGGGTGTAAACTCGAGTACGCTTTTGTTCATTATTTATGTGTTTGTATGTGGTATCAGTCAGTAGCAGTTGCATATGTTCGTTATTATGCACTGATAATCAGTACATATATATGCAGTTTTTCTTATTGTTGTTTGTTAATTGCATATAGATATATCTACCACATTTATTGATATTTACTGCATGATGTGTGTATTATATATATATATATTATATATCTATATATATCTATATATCTATATATATATATATATATATATATATATATATATATGAGTAAGAACTGTAAAGGGAAAATGAAAAAGAAATTAATACATATATATATATATATATATATATACATATATATAATTATATAATTTTATTTCCAGTTATTATATATATGTATTGATTCCATTAATTTCTTTTTCTCAGGACATTTCTGTGTCTACTGTAAGCGTAATGATAATAATAATAATAATAATAATAATAATAATAATAATAATAATAATAATAATAATAATAATAATAATAATAATAATAATAATAATAATAATAATACAGTTATTTCATGAGAAATCATCTGAAAGCTAGCTTGTTTCAATTCTGTTGTGCTGTGGTAACTTACATGTTTTGGCTATATGTGACGGGATAAGTTTATACCTTAATATCATAAGCTCTCACGCGTTTTTTGAACCATATTCTAAACTTGTTCAACATTAAAACCAGAGTTTCAATTATAGTTTTGATTTGTCATCGGCAGGTGAAGTACATTTTAATAAGACTCCATGCTGATGTTTCTCGAAATTCACACGTAAATTAAAGAGAAAGCGTACTTTTATCATTCAATAATGTTATTTTTTATATTGTTAGACGTTTTCCTCGTTAAGTTCATGCTAAAGTTCGTTTTTACTTTTGCTACCAGTCTACATAACGAGATCCATGAAAAGGCTTCCTTTTGCTATTATATTCTAATAAAACCTTCACCTTATTTTACCTATTCCTCGGCGCCATTGGAAAAAGCGGTAATAAATTTCTACTGGAAAGCATCAACGCCTTGTAAAGTGGTTAGTGGTCAAAAGAACGTCGTTGGGATTAACACCATCACAGGTGGCTTTATCTGGCATTTGATCACTTGTTGGGTAATTCCATGCTCCTCTTGGATGGTTCATTTGTCACGCTTCCGAACGGGATCGGGGTCGTTTGTTCATTTAGCCCAGTTTCCATTTTTCCCCCCTTTTCATTCCGCTGGCTTTGCATGCCTATTGTGTATGATATGTATGTCATACGTTGGTGGTACATGCTGTTTTTGTGCTTGGTAGTGGATTCTTTTGTTTTATTCGTGCTCGGTTGTCGATTCTTTTGTTTTGTTAACGTATTTTCTGTTTTTTATCACATTTTAACTACCTTAGCTTTTTTTTTTTTGAATTGGGAACATTCTGTTCGTTTAGAGTTTCTTTACTAGCTGGTTCTGAATGAAAATGCGCTTAAAAAGAAAGAACTGCAGAAGAAAATCCCAACAAAACGAAGCCGATTCTTCTTGAAGTTCGAAAAAGTTTAGATGTGTTCTCTCCAGCATATTATTTTATAGTATTCCTAATTGGGTAAATTGTTGTTCAGATTCATAACACACGGCTGTATGTATCTCATACATATAAATTCCTTTGGAAAAGATGTAGCAGAATTGTTAAGAACATATAAATTCCTTTGGAAAAGATGTAGCAGAATTGTCTCTCAACTTTCGTCGCACAGTTCCGACGTCTTTTTTCTTATCTTAACCACAGCCATCTTATCACTCTCCGTACCATCCAAAGTTTCTTCCTGTTAGTTCCTTATACCTCCGGTCTCGTATCTTATCTCAACAAATGCTCATACCACTGTAGGGTTCTGTATTGTCACTTGTTTTCTCAAAAGGAAACCAGAGCCTTTTTAGACGATTTATTCCTTATCGTCATGCCATACCGTCCCATAAATATAGTACCACCCTGCTTGTTTTTCACCTACGGGTGAAGTGGTATTGTCGTTCTCACCCTAAGATATTTTTCCGATGAGGTGGCTTTTGGATGATTCTGTATTTTTATGCTTTTGTACCTCATTTTTTCTTTTGTAAATGTGTGTCTGTGTATGTGTAAGAGTTATTCTTTATAAGTTGAAATATTTGTCTAATTTGTAATGTTTTGGTACCTTCGAACGCTGCGCAGTTTATGGTTACTCATTTGTTTTCGTATCTGCCGTTTTAATTCTACTAGCACTGTGAATTATTTAATTTTTGTTCATAAGGTTTTGTGAATATTTACTTTTCCTGGAATACAATGAAATTCTCTGGTTTTCTTGTTACTTGTTTACAAGGGAATGATTTTGGAATGATTTGCAAATGTTATTCCATTTGCTTTTAGAAGTTGCATTGGCTCGTTATTATATTCGTGACTTTGTTTCTGACTCACAGTTTACAATTCATTGCAGGGGATATAATTTATGTAATTAAAGGGTATTCCGTATATGATTATGAAATATGAAATTACTTAATAATGTTTGTTGAGAATTTCTAAAAAGTAATTCTCTCTCTCTCTCTCTCTCTCTCTCTCTCTCTCTCTCTCTCTCTCTCTCTCATTTTTTTATCTGCCTCTCACTAGAATCTCATCTCGTTTTGCTAAATGTTAACAAATGAAGTGCCACTTATTTTTAGTGACAGCAACTGGGAATACATTCTTTCTTCAAGTGTGTACCCTAAGAAGGGGTTGTATTGCAGCATCACATGTAATTGAGTTGAGCTTGCGCCTCTCTCTCTCTCTCTCTCTCTCTCTCTCTCTCTCTCTCTCTCTCTCTCTCTCTCTCAAACACACACACATTTACATGACTATAGGCTTGGGAAGCTGTACATACAATTTAGCACTTTTTTAATTTTTTCCCCCATCATTTTCCCTGTATGCATTACCAAGTTATACACAGTAGGTTGCCCGTCCTATCGTCCATTGCAAGAACAAAATGCATATGTAATCTTTTCACGGGAACCAAGAGTACAAACCTTACATTATGACATGCACACTTCAGGCAAGCAAAGAGGAAGGCTATTCCACAGATTATAGGTTGAGAGGAGGAAAGAGAAAGGGTTCAGTGGTGGGTATTATTTCATTCATACTTTCCTGAAAGCGTATATCGTGGGGACAGGAGGGATTCACCAGACGTCCATTTCTTTCTTGCGAATGATGTGCAGTAGTGGCTTGATCTTTCAAGTAGAATCTAAAATTCTGTTTGAAGGTTTGGACCCAAGTAAATTCACACACAGAGATAAACCATTCATATTTTTATGGCTGCAATCTTGTGAGGCTTCTTTGTTTCCTTACTGGTAGTATCGTCGTTCCTAACCGTTTTCGGGATGAGGGCCCAGTGGTATGCCTCTCTCTCTCTCTCTCTCTCTCTCTCTCTCTCTCTCTCTCTCTCTCTCTCCTTCGGGTATTTGCTCTCATTCCCATTGCCTTTCAAGTGTTAAAAAAAAATTAACCAGTTGGAATCAGATACCAAGCACTTCACCTTTACATCATGCGAATTCCTGCGCCCAAGAAGCCGTAATGTACCCGAATTGTGTAAGGGAGACGTCTATTGAGAATCATTTCAGTGACCATTAGGTCATTTTGGTGCCCATTAGTTAGTTGTAGGGTAAATGACAATCCGGCCCCTTACACCATTTCCCCCCTACGATTGACGAAAATGACTGTCAAAGGCCACAGCGGCGCTGCTTCAACACATGCGGGTCTGTACCCAGAGAGGGAGGGAGGGGCCTTGATGGCGGGGAAGTGAGAGCGAAAGAGAAGAAACTTTCTCTCATACGTTCACGAAGGAGAGAGACTTTGTCACATGATCACGAAGGAACTATGAAGAAAGAAAAAGCTTTATTCTTGCATTTGCTTATGATAAATTTTATATATATATATATATATATATATATATATATATATATATATATATATATATATATATTATATATACACATACATATATAGGTATGTATGTGCAGTAAAAATATGTGTGTGTGTGTATTTACGTTATATATACTCACATATACAGTATATATATATATTTGTATATTTCTTTTTTTCACTTTTGGCAGAGCTGAGAGAGAGAGAGAGAGAGAGAGAGAGAGAGAGAGAGAGAGAGAGAGAGAGAGAGAGAGAGAGAGAGAGAGAGAGAGAGAGAGAGCTAGCTCTCTTCTTTTCACGAGAGGAAAAGGAACCTTCCTCCATTAACTCATGTACTAGTGAGAAAGAATGAACAAACTCTCTTCTCATTGATAGCGAAATAAATCATTTTGTTTTCCTCGTACTTTTCCTCTCGGAGAAGAAGTAATAAAGGGAAAACCCGAAGTGCTACAGGAAGGGAAAGGGAAGGGATTGATCAGCTCCAGAGATAAAAACACAAGGGGGAAGGAAGGCCGGGCTCACGTTTCCTAACCTCCCGAGTACAGCTTGCTAGGAGTTGCTGCAAAGGGAATGTTAAGTGGAAATACGTGTGGATAGACGGAGGAAGATTCCATTAGGGGCTTTCTTGTTTTTGTTAATTAGGTTATGTTCCGGTTTCTGGTCGCCACGGTGATGAAAATGTTGCCTCGGTTTTGGTATGGCCTTATTGATGAAATTAGTTTTGTTATTATGGTGATGTTAGCTTTGATGGGTAATTTGTATGATTGGTTGTCGTTGTTTTAACGTTTAACATTAGTTGAATATAATATTACCATTAAGGTAAAATTAAATGTGACGAGTTAATCTTCAAACGACAATGTTGCATTGCATTTCTTTAGGATCTTATTCCAACTGGAATAGCTCATGGCAGTGTTACCAAGAGTTTAGATCAATATTCCGTGATATTCCTATGGTGAAAGACCTCTTTCTATGACATAGAAAGACTTGTGTTCCTACGGTGAAAGACTTCATAGGAAAGATACTGGAGTTAGTGGAAAGAGAGCAATGTCGCCCACAGAATTCAGTAGGTGAGAACCTTTCTGGAAATTGTATATACTGCATGCAAGACATTCTCTCTCTCTCTCTCTCTCTCTCTCTCTCTCTCTCTCTCTCTCTCTCTCTCTCACACACACACACACACATTTATGAGATAAGGTATGAGTTGGTTCGTGGGAATTTTGTATGACTTTTTTTGTTATTAAGTTATGGATAATATTCAAGTTGAGTAGAAATAGTATGGATAATATTCATGTTGGAGTAGAAGTAGTAGAGTAGTATCAGTAACTGTAGGTGTGACAGTGATGGTGACAACATTACCGGTATTGATTGCAGTGACTTACATAGACAGTGTTAATATCGACTTTTTTTCTTAACTTTACCATCTTATCCAATACTTCAACAACCTCCAGTTTTGAAGATTAGGCTAGAGGTTAGAGTATAAGATTTAGGCTAAAGGTCATTCAGCGCTGAAACGGAAATTGACAGTAAAAAGGATCAAAAGGTGTTAACATGAAGAAAACCTCGCTGTTGCCCTGTGAAACAATTGTTAGGAGAGGGTGGAAAGTAAGATGGAAGAAGGAGATATGGACGGAGGTGTAGCAAAGGGAATGAAAGGTGTTGCAGAAAGGGGCTGATGGGACGCTGCAAAGAACCCCAAGTAATGCCTACAGTGCACCACCACCCCGCTACGGGGTCCAGTTCTGAAGAGAAATTCGATCCGAAAGTGAAAATGAAAAAGAAAAAAAGGAACCCCTACTCCCTTTCTAGAGACCGGGAAGTCACATACTTAAGTTTGAGGACATGTTCACCATTATTCCATGTTTGGAACTTAAGGGATTCTTTCTTTTCCAATCCAGTTGTAAAAATTTCTAATGGGAAGATTGAAGAAGCGAAAATTTTGAGGGCTTAATTAGCTTACGCCTAAAGGTCAGTGAAAAAGAGACTTCTCTACTAAATAGGCGATTTCATGTTTCCTTCCAGTACACGTTATCCAGTCTCGGTTGTTAGGGCCGAGTCCAAAAGTCCTCACCAGGCTTCTGATATACATAAACTCCTTACTATATTTACAGGCGAATTTAAGGGAGGGGCACGTGCTGGTGTATGGTCAACTTAATTTAAACCAACCAACCACGGGATCCTAATTGTTGCTGCTGAAAAAAAGAAATGCTTAGGGCAACTCCTCTTGTGGTTTCCATTTTCCGCTTTGATAACAGTTGGTTTATTTTTCCCTCCCCGTATTTCTTCTTTCCCTCTCCAGGACCTTTTGAAGGGAGACGGTTTCAAATTAGATTTGCCAGAGGAGAGGAGGACTGCGTAATTAGTTTTAGCATTTAGATGTCATTTGCGGAATTTCCGAGCTTTTTAGAATTATTTTTTTTTTAGAACGGTTTTCAAATGTATTTTTTGTTCATTTACGCTTTTTGTGTGTGTTGTGTGTTTGTGTGTGAGAGAGAGAGAGAGAGAGAGAGAGAGAGAGAGAGAGAGAGAGAGAGAGAGAGAGAGAGAGGTGGGGTGTGTGTTGTAGACCAACTATTTTTTTTTTTTTTGTATAACACTAACAAAACGCAAGTGTTGTAAAATTACATATTGTATTTGATACATATGTACACTGTGCCACAGTTCTCACGAATAATGCATGAGTATTCTTATTCTGTATCGAAAAAAAATTTTCGAAACAGGACAAGAATAACACAAATTCTAGAGAGCATTCTGGAAAGCACAGAATGCAGTTGGTGTGAATACTCCCACGAGTCAGAATGCGCAGACTCTCGTTCGGTTTACAAGCGTACATTGACACCACTAACTAGAGCGAATATTCTCCCCGTCTCTGGTGTTACAAGACCCCGGTCTTCGAGCCCTCGCAGACATTGGCCACAGGTAGTCATGGCTAAAATTGTAATAAACGTTAGCTCTCCTCTTGGATCGATTATGCTCACGTGGCTGCCTATGAGATTGCACAGTTGAATTTTACTGCTTGCATAATCCGTTAACTTTACCTTGAACCCGTCAGATAGGATGTCGGGGTAGAGAGAGAGAGAGAGAGAGAGAGAGAGAAACTGGTCATGCAAGTAGGAATATCCTCCGATAGACAATGTACACGCACATGCACCACACACGCTCATGCACACACACACAGACACACACACACACACCACACTCACAAATGCGCGTTGGAGACCTCTGCAAGTACTTGAGTCGAGATTAACTTAGTATGTCACCCTTATCTTACATACAGTTTGCACCGCTGAGCTAGAAAATAATTTAGCTAATGTTTGGGACGACGATACTACTAACTTTGATTAGTGGTTCACATGGCTTGAAATTAATGAGCAAATGTTATATACAGACGGTAAAGAAAGATTACTTTCACATCGATAAAAACTTACTTTCACATCGATAATGAGGCCTTACTTGAGGAATTTATAGAGACGCGTTACTCTTGTACAAGTTACTGTTATTTTTGTTCAGTATACATACGTTCATACGTGCATACATACACAGACAGTATTATATTGTTTACATACATACACATATATACAATATTATATTGTTTATATATATATGTGTGTATATATATATATATATATATATATATATATATATATATATATATATATATATATATATATATAGTGTGTGTGTGTGTGTATGTATGTTATAAGGCATTGTTCTCACGTTTCATATTCATAAATATATTTGAACTCTGTTGTGTGTTTATGTGTTTATATATAGTATGTTAGTATCTAAACGTAACTATGTTCATAATTTTTATTATTAGCATATGGTTATCTGCCTTTATTGTTATTACTTTGACATAATCATAACTCTTATCCTCATATTTGAGAACGGCAGTGACATCTGGCAACCGCCGCCGAGCCTGGCACCCCACCCAAAATAGTGCCACCGGTGATGTGTCTCGATCCATACACATGTCCCGGGCATAGTTTTCGTTATTGCTCCAATGGACGTTCTTTCTCTTAAGATTTTCCTCGGTCCTTAAAGTAATTCATAATATCAGACTGCAAGTATTGAATGGAAGCAACTGTTAAAAATGCGAAATGTTCTGAGTCACGGTTCACTATTGTTCCGAACGAGCGCTGAGAGGGGGACCCCTTCATACCATGCCTTTCATAACGCGTTCTGTTCTTACATTTTTCAAAAGTAATATGTTATTTGGGTAAATAAATCTTTCACAGTCTTGTTCCAGATATTCTTGTTATTGCAAAAATGAATTAGGAATTGCGCGATTTTTCAGACATCCCACTCGGAAGAATTGGGTACTTGCGGAAATGGTTGACGGCCTATGCTGTACAATCGTCGTTACCGAACTGGCTAATCCCCTCGAATATGGGAAAATAATCTCACGCCCTGAGATGGTTACTTTATCATATTTTCAAGTAGTCCATTTGATCAATCTCTATGTACATTCTAGTAGATACTTCCCCTATGTTGTGAGCGATCCATTGCCGAATTATTCACGACCAAGAAGCGAGGCGGATGATTAAAATAAACCCCACGAGGTTTTCCACCGACATTTTTTTTAGAGTTCCTTTGGAAACGTTTGCAGCTTTCATCGCAAATAACGAAAATATTGCTTTCCTTCAAATGAATGTATATTTCATTTGCGCTTCATGTAACTCCAAAGGTGTAATTTGCCTCACCTGCAGGATTTTCATATTTGTACCAACTAACCTTGTAGTTCCTTCGGCGCCGATAAGATGAGGGAGAATAAACCTCTGCCGTGTACTTCTGTGTAAAGCGAAGACGTCTAAGGTGACCTGAAGGGAAGGTCTTCAGATCAGTCACAAGTAAATTTTCCTCAGGGGCACTGAACACAATTCTGATGGGCACGAGAGACCGACTGGGGTAGGTGTGCGCACTGCCCCAAGTTTTGGGTACTGGGACTTCGAGAACGCGAAGCCCCGAGAGTTCTAGAGAGGCCACAGAGAAAGACACAAACAACCAGGAGCTAAAAATATAACCACGAGAAAGATGAGGAGGAGGAGGAAGAGGAAGGAGGAGGAGGGAAGGAAGGAAGGAAGAAACGCGAAACGTCGAGAAACAGGTGGGAGAGTCAGGCTGAGGAGGAGGAGGACGGAGGGAAACACGATTATATCACTGTAACACACACTAACGTTGCGCTGATCCTGATTTCGATTTTATTTTCCTTTCGTTTGCTTTGGGAGAAAAAAAAATGACAATCATGAACGATTCGATTAATTATATTTTAATGAATTCGGTTGTCAAGCCAGGCGGTGTATTAACAGGGCGACCTGTGGTACCCAGGGTAAAAAAAAGGAGATTTGAAGAGATGAAAAGTGGTCGCTCTGGGTGTGGGAGCGGTGGAAGCGACGCAGGAGGAGGAGGAGGAGAAGGACCGGCGCGCTCCTCTTCCCGAGCTGCCACGCGGAACACTGACTGACTGACACTGCTGATACTCTCACTCAAGCTCAGGCTCAGGGAAAAAGGGCTCCCAAGCCCAGAGCATCAGCCTCTCTCTCTCTCTCTCTCTCTCTCTCTCTCTCTTTCTCTCCTTCCTTCCTCAGCTGTAGCCAGGTCCAGCAGCGGCAGCAGCAGCAGTCGTCTGCCACCCATCCACCCACCAAGCTGACACACCCACTATCCTCATTCATTCTCGTTGTCCGTCTAAGGCACACCCATTGTGTTCCGAGGACACACCCATCACCTAACAAGGTACTGAAGAAGATATTGGAAGGAAGGTCACTTTCTCGAGGCAGTCGTACGCAGACACCATTCCCTTACGAAATTGTCGTTATGTATCCAAAGTAAAAACCTTAAAGGTTATGTTCATAACAAAGAGCCTTTCAAGTAAAATCAACAAGAAAGCTGTTTAGAAGATGCACGAGAATGAAATGGAATAACAGAACTGTTAAGATTCATTTTATGGGGAAAAGTAATGATGTGAATGATTTGTTGTTGTAAATTTCAGATACTTTAATAGAAAAAAAAAAGCACACAAACCTACCCGATAAAACACTCGAGACTGCATACCTCCCCATTTCAGAACTCATCAAAAAAAAAAAAACCTGGCTCTTCATTAGAATCCAGATCCATCTCACAATTCAAATCAACTCCTCCGGGGATCATTGTCCATCTGCCTCAACACTGATTATTTCAAAACCGCCTCTAACTTATTGTAGTAGCTTGTAAGGAATATAGTCAGATTCAGAACCTCCTCCAGATGTAACTTACCCACACATCCGGTAGGTGTTCCATTGACTGTCATAGATAACTCCTGAGATTGACTGTGGACACCTGGAAAAATCCTGGAACCTCATCCAGATTCATCTCGGAATCCAGTCACCTCTTTCTTGACCCATTATCCATTCAAGATATTGTTGTTTTCTTCGATTATTTTATCTCTTTTACGCTTCCTTAGGAATAATTTCAGAAATTATATCACCCCTTTTTCTTATTACTGATTTCCCTTTTTGTTAGATTAAAATGGTTAGACATTTCTACGCCAGATAGGTCATCATTCAAGAATGGTGTTAGCAATATACAGATTTAAAAAAAAAATTTTATAGCAAGTCCAGTAGTTGTGTGATGGAGGGTCTTGTCAGGTAACAATCTTTTACTTCCAAAATTACAATCTAAATTAAACATTCCAGAGGACTGAATTCAGACAAAATTTATAAGAAATACTTACAAAAGCTTTTGGAGGAAGTCTTTTAATTCTTTGATTATTCCATGGAATACTAAAGGAATTAAAAGATTTCCTCCAGGTAGACAGATCTTCAAGCAGATTTAAATAATTTTTCAGTATTCTGATTTGTTAGGGATTAACTTCATCCCCCATGATTTGCATGTGCATTAATTTTAGCTAGATCTCTGTTAAAAGATTAAGCAACCACGAGTGTATAATTATGAGGATGAGAATCCTTACAAGAGGTAAAGTGTTAGAGAAGTTGGTCGCCATGATGGAGCCGACATATCAGTATGATAAGTTACCCTCCAGGATAACTACTTGGCTGAACTTCAGTATTAAATGTTTTGATGATAAGCATCAAAGGGAAAAGGCGAAGAAAAGATAAGGATTAACTGCCTTTTCCATTAACCCTTCCTAACACAACATTCTAAATAATAAGTGGAAGAGAAAATTAATGTTGAAATCTACTTGACCTCTTATAGACCAAAAGTTGTGTAGGGAAAAGAAATTTTTCTTTTAATAGTTTTCCTTTCTCTATTTGTGACAAACAAGTCATAAATACCAAAACTCATTAAAGAGTGCTCAATGAACATATTATGTTTTAAGTTTGTCCCTCATATGGCACTTTGGTCCTTTGGTTACAAAAGTTTCTTATAAACTAAATTTTCACACTTCGTCTTGCTGCCTTTCATTGTATACTTAGTTTTGAATAAACATTTAAAGATTATGAATCTTAAAACTCAAGTAAAAAAAAGATAAATTTTTTGAAAATTTGTTGGAAGCACACTTTCAGCTACTCATTTTACCCTATGTGGAACTTCAAGAAACAATTTGATTTTTAGTTGAGGCACAAATGAACTTCACACTTTCTACATTTGATAGTTGCTTTAGATTTGCAGTCAGGAAACTTGCATCTCTGACGCTCAGAGGGGATCGGCCAGTGACCAACTCTATCAACTCTGACATCCATTGTTGGGGTTGGTGCTGTGGGTCCCCTTTTCTTCTTAGCAGTCAGCTTCTTCTCCACTTCAGAGATGCTTCGACGTCCTCTTTTCTTTGCCCCATCTTTCTTATATTTCAGAAGGCTTTCTGCAACCTCTGACTTAAATTTTGATGAATCCAACACCTTTTGCTTTGGCGTTCTTATCATCAATGAGCTTACACCCTTTCAGCCTCTTCTGCCTTATTGTTCCTAATGCATAGGTTCCCTTTTTCTTTAACTCAATCATAAGTTGTAGTGAGAAAAACCAGTTATCAAAAAAGAGAAGGTGAGACGTGTTTACTGGATTTATTTGAGGCAAGTCCTAGTACAACATTTGAACCTGCACCAAGGTCTGGTTCATTAGGTGCTGCCTCAGTTTTCCCCGTACATATTTCAAAATTATGAACCAATCCATTGGTGTCACAGAGTACAAAGATCTTATATCCCCATTTGTTTGACTATTTTTGGGGTTGTACTGCTGTAGGCTAGATTTATTTACCTTTATATGGCACAATTTGCTCATCAATGCATGCCCTTCATTTGTTGGAGGGGGATTTCTTGACATTTCTGAAGCAATTCATCAGTCAGAGGTCTAATTTTGAAAAACTTATCCCTCTTTTCATCTGTAAGTGCAGGCATGTTTCAATTATCATTGAAGTGTGAATATTTCTTCAATTCCTCCCATCGCTTACGTGAAAATACATCAGCAATTTGTGGTACCCTACAAGACTTCCTCCAATACATACGAGTTCTAGGGAAATGAAATATGGTACTGTATGTCACAGTGCCAGTAAACTGTTCCAATTCTTCCACACTAAGATTCAAAGAAAATCCTTGCCGAGTTGCATATGAATTTGATTGATCAACAATATTTTGTAAAATTTCATTATCAAAGAAATGCTCGAAGCATTCCAATGGGGTTTTCAGGGATGTAGATTCCGTCAAGTTTCCCTTCCATTCTGGAACTTCATGGCTCTTGTCAGCGATTTGCACAGCTTTCCAAACAGCTCGCCTCCCCCTTTCACTGGCTCCAGAAGGCTGGTGCTTATGTTCACTGCACCTAGTTGCCTCATTATCTGCAAAATATCAAGGTGAGAATATAACAGTGTTCAAGGCATGAGGACTTCCATAAAAACATCCATTTATTTACATTATATTACTGAAATATTATTTTGACAGTATCACATTTCCTTGATATTATATTATGTATGCTGAATCCTAATACGAGTAATATATATATATATATATATATATATATATATATATATATATATATATATATATATATATATATACATACATACATACATACATATACATAGGTATAAAATCGTTTTGTCTCCATTTGCTTATACACTAAACTGATAAAAACGCAAATATGATGGCTATGTGTCATAAAAGACCCACACATGATTTATGCACATGTAGCCCCTTCGACCCCCAGATAAGACATTTTATGTCATTCAGGTTATTTTGCCAACTCTTAATTTGGCGTTTCCTGAATTCAGGTGTGTCAGTCTTATTTTCTGTTTCTTTATATTTATTTATCTATCGCTTTTTTCCCATAACTTATCTCTGCATGCTGATATCTCTTTGGGTTGATGGTCTGTTGACTATCCGTAAGAATTTTCAGATGAAGATTTAAAGAAAGAAAAAGTGAGGATGTGACACAAGATGCGCGAAAGGAGAGTCGAAAGTTAAAAGTTTATCCCAAACTGCGAGGCGGTTTGATAAATTTATTAAAGCTTAAATCGCACTCTTTTACCTTCACAGTCCTTTGCCAAGTTTCCACTAGAATTGGTCTGTAGATGGGTGTTAGCTTATATGTTCATCTGCACCACGATTGAGCATTTTGTGATGAAAAGATTGGTCTACGATGGTTGCTTCAAGCAAGATATTTCATAATTTTTAATACTGGTTATTTGTCTTGCTAGAAGGCAACTTAAATAAAGAATAAATGGCGTATTTTCCAAGGTAAACTAAAATGACAAAAGTATCTGTGTATTTTGTTAGATATTATTATTATTATTATTATTATTATTATTATTATTATTATTATTATTATTATTATTCAGAAGGTAAAACCTATTCACATGATTGAAGCTTCCAAAAAATATAGTTTTCTTTTGAAAGAAGTAACAGAAGGGAATAGGAAATACAGAAAGAAGAAATAAGTTATTATAAAAGAAAAATTAATTCACAATTTGATAAGTAAATAGATAAAATGTAAGTAAATGTTAATGCAAGGAGAAATGCTTTAGCGTAGTAGTGCATTTCATCATTTCATCTTCGCTTGAACTTCTAAGGTTCCAGTTGCGCTACATCCTCAGAGTTAAGGACCTCTGGAATTGAGGAGGTCGATAGTGAGGCGTATTCACTGCATATACAGTAGGTGATGGTGTTCAGTAAATCTGGTCACTCTTGGCGGGAAAAGAGGATCAGGAATCAATTGTGAATGTGAAGGATCTTTGTTGAAATACAGGTTTTGAAAAATTGACAAACGAGAGACCATCTGTTGATGGTCCGAGTCATAACTGCTCATGACAGGAAACAGAAACCTACTACCACAAACCACTCTTTCTGAAAGAGTATATCTCTGTCAGAGGTAGATATCTACTTAGGAGAACAGTATTCTAGTAAAAGGACAAATAACATAAAACATTTTGCATTGATTTTATCACTGTTATAAATATATGAGGTCCTATGTACAATACATAATTTCCATGCGGCCTTTGCTGACACTCCGATGTTTCTCAAAAGTTAAGTACACCTAGAAGAATTAAAGAATAATTAAAGCTTCAGAATCATTTAGCAAAGTCCCATCCACCTGAAGGGTAGGATGGGGTGGAAAATCAGTACGAGATCTACTAATCAGTTTTTTCATTTTACTGGAGTTCAGCTTCATATCCCACCGACTGCACCATTCACCAATCCGCCCCATGTCACTATTGAGACTAAAGGCAGGTTCATTTCTCATAAGTGGAGACTTCTATACCCACAAGTGCTGCATCATCGGAACACTGAACAATCTTGTTTTCCAGGCCAACTGCCATATCACTTTTATACGCTAAATATAACAGTGGACCAATAACACTACCCTGTGAAACTCCAGACACAAAAGGTCTTGGTTCGGTAAAGATCCCATACTCATCAACTCACTACTGCCTACCTGTATGGAAATATTGAAGTAATCCTAAAACAAATCCACCCGCTCCAGAACTCTGAAGTTTAAATGGAAATGCCTTATGATTTATTAAATCTAAAGCAGGACAAAATTCTATTTAAAAGGCTACACTCATAACTCTTATCAAGGTTCTCTTGCAAATGGCATTTCAAGTTCAGAAGAGCATTGCAGGTGCCTAACTGCTTCATGTGTGCATATTGACTGTCAGCTAACAGTTCTTTGGATTCCGCATACTTATGAAGTGGCTTTAAAATAAGTTTTTCAGCAACTTTGGAGAGCACAGGGAGAAACGAAACTGGCTTGTAGTTATTGCAGTCTGCAGATATGCTACTCTTTGGAATAGGCACTGTATTACTAAGCTTGCAGTTCCTCGTTGGAAAGGTTGGTATAGTTCTCGGCTAGCACACCGCTGGGCCCGCGTTCAAATCTCCGGCCGGCCAATGAAGAATTAGAGGAATTTATTTCTGGTAATAAAAATTCATTTCTAGCTATAATGTGGCTCGGATTCCACAATAAGCTGTAGGTCCCTTTGCTAGGTAACCAATTGGTTCTTAGCCACGTAAAATAAGTCTAATCCTTCGGGCCAGCCCTAGGAGAGCTGTTAATCAGCTCAGTGGTCTGGTTAAACTAAGGTATACTTAATTAGTTAATTACCAAGCTTGCGCTCATCTGGGAAGTTACTATGTCGACCTAAGAATCTATAGACACGCTGGAAACTTTTAAAAAACAAAGGGAAGAAACCATCAGGATCTTCTCCACCCCGGCTATCAAGATTACCAAGGATTTTCTTAACATCCCTAAAGCAAAATGCAAATTTTGTAAGAATATGTTCAGGATGACAAGTATCAGGGAGAGGGTCATCCTCAGCTGATTGCTTAGCTTCAGAAGCTCGATGAAGCAGTTCAGGCTTTTCTTTAAGGCCTGTAACCAATCTACCATTGTCTGTTAGTAGTGGTGGAATGAAAAACAAACCTGACTCAAAGATAAAAGATGCCAATTTGGTCTACCACAGATAGGCTTAGTGATTCCTTCAAGTTTTCTATTTAAGGAGTTATTGTAATTTCTCTTAGCAATATGGTAAATTCTATTGGCAGCTCGACGGGACTTAGCAAAAACGGTGTGATTTTCATGTGGACGATTTCGTCTCCATGTGTTGCATTCGGTCTGTTTGTCTTAGTAAGCTTGTCTACATGTACCATCAACCCATGGCTGACCATCTGCATTTAATTTAATTTCTTCTTGGGATCTGGATCTGATATAGAATCTGAAATGTTAAGTGCCCGACAAGATTCCAGGTAGTGCTGTTTGACTGCTTTCACGAGTTACAAGCAGTGTAGTACTTGAGTTTTTCGAGATCTGCGAAGAATACATCAATTTGAATCAATTTCCAATTATGTTTTTTTTTCACACGTTACAAGCAGTGTAGTACTTGAGTTTTTTGAGACCTGCGAAGAATACATCGATTTGAATCAATTTCCAATTATGTTTTTTTTTCACGAGTTACAAGCACTGTAGTGCTTGATTTTTTTCGAGACCTGCGAAGAATCATCGATTTGAATCAATTTCCAATTATGTTTTTTTTCACGAGTTACAAGCACTGTAGTACTTGAGTTTTTCGAGACCTGCGAAGAATACATCGATTTGAATCAATTTCCAATTATGTTTTTTTTTTCACGAGTTACAAGCACTGTAGTACTTGAGTTTTTCGAGACCTGCGAAGAATACATCGATTTGAATCAATTTCCAATTATGTTTTTTTTTTCACGAGTTACAAGCACTGTAGTGCTTGAGTTTTTTCGAGACGAAGAATACATCGATTTGAATTCATTTCCAATTATGTTTTTTTTCACGAGTTACAAGCACTGTAGTGCTTGAGTTTTTCGAGACCTGCGAAGAATACATCGATTTGAATCAATTTCCAATTATGTTTTTTTTCACGAGTTACAAGCACTGTAGTACTTGAGTTTTCGAGACCTGCGAAGAATACATCGATTTGAATCAATTTCCAATTATGTTTTTTTTCACGAGTTACAAGCACTGTAGTGCTTGAGTTTTTCGAGACCTGCGAAGAATACATCGATTTGAATCAATTTCCAATTATTTTTTTTTCACGAGTTACAAGCACTGTAGTGCTTGAGTTTTTCGAGACCTGCGCGAAGAATACATCGATTTGAATCAATTTCCAATTATGTTTTTTTCACGAGTTACAAGCACTGTAGTACTTGAGTTTTTCGAGACCTGCGAAGAATACATCGATTTGAATCAATTTCCAATTATGTTTTTTTTCACGAGTTACAAGCACTGTAGTGCTTGAGTTTTCGAGACCTGCGAAGAATACATCGATTTGAATCAATTTCCAATTATGTTTTTTTCACGAGTTCTGTAGTACTTGAGTTTTTCGAGACCTGCGAAGAATACATCGATTTGAATCAATTTCCAATTATGTTTTTTTTTTCACGAGTTACAAGCACTGTAGTGCTTGAGTTTTTCGAGACCTGCGAAGAATACACCAATTTGAATTCATTTCCAATTATGTTTTTTTTTTTTTTTCACGAGTTGCGAAGAATACACCAATTTGAATTCATTTCCAATTATGTTTTACCTCCGGAGTTGTCGCATTGCTCAATTTACTGTTGTTTTACTAGATGACAACCATATAATCTAAGTTTTCTAATCTTTGGGTGTTTTATGTCCTCTGTGCAGTGGTCTCCCACTGCTTTGAATTTTGAGTTGCCAGAGGTTGCACACATGAATACAGTAATTTACTTTCTTTTCTAGGCTATATACATATATGTTATGTATGTAAAATGTACATATAATTATTGCTGCTATTTCATATATATATATATATATATATATATATATATATATATATATATATATATATATATATATATATACTGTATGTGTGTAAAAAAATATATATATATACATATATATGTGTGTGTGTGTGTGTGTGGTTTCCTTTCACATAAGTGGACGCTTACTGAGCATTTTCAGTATCTTTTGTACTTTCATTAAAAGCATGTATGATAATTCATTAATAATAGTAAGACCAAAAATAACGTGCACTGAATCTTATTACATTTAACCACTTACGGAGTTTTTTCTCATGAAGTAATTCGCACTCAACTTTTAATGGGATTTCGGATATCATGCCTGGATAACCTTTTGCTAGAATTATTTATCAGTACAATGCAATAAAAAAAATGTTCTCCAGTAGCTCCAAAGGGTAGGCAATTAAACTCCTCTTTCCACTGGACTAATGTAAAATTGGTTATTGGTATTATTGGAAAAAATGAAAACACCTTATCTGTATGAGTGACGCAGTAATGACGAGGAACGAGGCACTTTTGCTGCAATGGCAGTGCCACCATTGCAGTCTCTCTCTCTCTCTCTCTCTCTCTCTCTCTCTCTCTCTCTCTCTCTCTCTCTCTCTCTCTGTTGTGGAGTTTTTTTTCTTGTATTTTTGCGTGAAATTGGGGGATATTTAAACGGAATTTTTTGTATTCCGTGTATGGAGTACAACTGTCCCCCCTCCCCCATCCCTTTCTCTCTTTGTTATATTTCATGAGTTTGAAATTCCTGGTATATTCCAGCTGTAGTTTAGTGTTTACATTTACAAAGTATGGCGTATTTGCATCCTGTGTATGGCGTCATCACTACCATAGTCTCTCATGAAATAGGTAGTTCGCGTGGTCCAGAACACTCTCTTATCGTCCCACAGAGATTGTGGTTAAATAAATTATGGTTACTGACACAGAATCCCACTTTTGAGAGAGAGAGAGAGAGAGAGAGAGAGAGAGAGAGAGAGAGAGAGAGAGAGAGAGAGAGAGAGAGAGAGAGAATATGGATGTAGTTGCTACAATTGAAAATATTAAATATAAACAACAAAAGTTCCTCTGTTTTGAAGATTTTAAAAATGAAGATATTCGAAAGCGGTGTATAAAGCCCAAGAGTGAAAGAGGTTACTCTTTTATTTCGTGCGAATGAGTAAATGTTTGATTACGTTGATATGATTAAGTCAGAGAGAAAGGGTGTCACAGGGTTGTTCAATGGTCATTCAAAGGAAGTGACTGTGTTTGCTATGGGAAGTAAATGGTTAGGTTACATTTACACGAGTTAGGTGGGTCATGATCACACGGCAAATGGACAAATCACCTATTATTCCCCAATTGGTTTTTTAAGGTCAAGAACTGGAGGATGGTGGTACATAAAAAATTCCAAGTAATATTTCATGCAAATCATGTTAAAGAATAAGGTCACTGTTTGCAGGAATGTTGTATAAAGACTTCATTCTATCTTTTTTGCAAGTTTTTGTTCATGTACATGCCCGCCTGTGCCCCTGTATATGTTCAGTCATTGCGCTGTCATAGCATCCTTTACTGAAGAGCAGACTATTTTGTTTTAGGTACTAATACTGAAGGATTTGGTAGTTTTATGTAACTTGCACTTCTCTCCAAATGATTCAAAATACTTATGCACGGGCAGAAAGCATGACTTTTGATCTTATGATTTTTATACATGGCTGAGTGCCCCTTAGGGAAACAGTGCCATCATTGCATCTCACTTTGTGCACTGTAGACTACTAAAGGGTGTTTGCATGGGCACTTGGGCTACCAGCTGCAGCCCTTTTTGGCCTTTTACTTGACCTCCATTTCCGCAAGATAGAGAGATCCTTTCTGTATCTCTTTATCTTGCTTTCCAACCACTCCATTTGCCTCTTTTCAGTCTTAGGCGCTATAAGGCCGGGTGCCCTGTGCTTGGCTTGACAGCCTAAGTTTCATGAAAGAAATAAGGGATAAGTGGAGGTTTGCCATTTTATGTGGTATTGTCAGTTTTGTCATTTCTTTATGCTTACCTTTGGCAGGTAAGGTCTTAATGACACAGCAGTTTATTCTAGTGTGGACATTGACTTCTATATAATCAGTTTCTCTGTGGGTATTATTGAGAAGCGTTAAGAGCATATTCACTATTTTACTGTTTTGTGGGAGAAATGTTTTGAATAGGAATGTCACAGGTTCGTACAATTTTCTCTTGTCAGATATACCCATATCTTGCACGGAGAAATTTGTTCGTAAAATTGTTTGTGGTATTTTTCAGATTTTCGCTGTTCCACCTCGATATGGGACCACCTTGAAGTGGTGAGGGAGCTCTTGAACCCCTGGAATTTGTTCCCGGATTTGAGTCCAAGAGTCCCACATATCATCACATATTAATTTGGGTTAATTTTTGTGAAATTTTGTACTTTTGGTAAAATTTATTGGACCTGATAAATAGGAAAAGGTATCATACCTGGGACTGGGTTTATATCTGAAGCTAATAGCTGGAACTGTGGTAGGATCATCAGCTACCCGATAATGTTTGGGCCTGAGAGATATCAGATTGATAACTCAAGGACGGAACTGTTCTACAGGGCTGGGCCATGGGTTCCAGGGGTGGTCTAGTTATGGGGACAGGACTATAGACTTTCTGTCCGGTTTGCCTATACAGGAAAATGATTAGCTCTGCATTGATAATATAGTAATAGTAAAGTGGGCTAAAATGCATGTTTATAGGTTTTCAGCTAGTAAAACGGTAACCATGCACTTTTGTGATATAAGAGGATTCCATCCTGATAGAGATCTGTTCATACATGGGCAGAGAAATCCTTGTGTCGTTGAAACTAGGTATCTTGGATTGATTTTTGATAGCAAGCTGACTTGGATCCCACATCTGAAATATATTTTGTTTTAGGTACTATTAATGAAAAATTTGGTAGTTTTATGTATCTTGCACTTTCCTCGTAACGAGAACCATTGAGCGAAATGACGTGAAAGACTTTTGCATGGGCAGAATGTATGACTGATGATCATATGATTTTTATACATGGCTCATCATTGACTAAGTGCCAATATGCCAAGGAGATAAGAAACGATGTTTTACAGGCTAAGGATTGGACATACAAGACTCACTCATGGGTTCTTGATGTCAGGTGAAAATCCACCATTCCGATGACTATTTTGTCCGGTGAGACATTTGCTGGTCGATTGTCCCATTCTTGGGAATCTTAGACACAGGTTCCTCTCCTGGGGACATGACAAAGATGGACATTTTATGTTTGCAACGATTCTCTGGGCCTCCTCAACAAAATTTAGATCATATACATATACAGTATATGTATATGTATGTATAATATATATGAATTTACAGATATGATTATACATGCACACACATATATATATACATATATATATGATTTTATATATTTTTATATGGAACTGCTCTTAAACTTATTTATTTATCATTTTAGTTTTCTATTGAATTTTATTACGCTGTTTTGACGCCAGTTTTAGTAGCCATAAATCTATCAGTCAGTCAGTCTTTCATTGCTACTAGATTCACTTACAAGCATTTCATTTGCTTTACTAAATTAATTTAAAATCAATAAGTTTTGCATTAATTGACAGTGGAAGCATTTGAAATGTAAATCCTCGCCAACTCCAAAGTCACTTTAAATGAACTGCTCATTCTGTAATAGCCAATGGCCTGAGTAAAAACGTGAGGCTGACCTACAACCTTCCCCAAAGAGTCAACCGCAAAGATTAAGCCAATTGAGGTTGTTGAATAACATCATAGACCATGAGCGCTAAACAAAGCAATTAAAATAAACAGGACCATAAGTTACGAGATTGCGAAAGGGAGAAATATGTAAAGTAGAAAGGAGAGGGGGTGATTAAGTACATTTCATGTCACTAGAGCGAGAAGCAACTAAAATGGGCTTATTTTTAATTAGCGGTAATCGTTATAAACAGGAGAATGATCCAATTGAGCGGTCAGGTCGGTAACGTGACCTCGTTTTGCTACTCCGGATGCGAGTTCGAATCCTGCTACAGACGTCAGAATTGCTTCACATTCTTGAATTTGGATCTCAGCCTTTGATAAGAGTGTCCAAAACGTGTGAAAAATTCTAGAAGCTAAGAGGGCGTTGTGTTTATCACAATCACAACTAAGTCATCTTAGCTAAGTTTCTTAGCGAATTGTAGAAAGTAAGTCTTGTTGAATGCATAACAGAGTAATCAGTACAAGTTTCTTATAATTACAGTGCAATTAATTCTCTAAATGACATTGTTCTGATTCATGGCAAAATTCTGTCTGAAACAGTATTTTGTGGTTGGTTACTCAATGAGTAATGCTAGGGACGATTTTTGTAACAGATCTGCCTTTTATGTATGAGAAAAATTGTTGATTAATTAAGATAAACAGTGGTAATGTCACCTAGGTGAGTATTGCACACAGGTACTTAATTACTATGAACATGAACCTCAAACTTGACTGATACTTTACTCTTCAACATTCAGTACTGTGCGGGTTTTTAACAGTAGCGTGTGAAAATACACACACAACACACACACACACACACACACACACACACACACACATATATATATATATATATATATATATATATATATATATATATATATATATATATATATATATATATATATATATATATATATATATATATCGTCACATTTCGTTTAGCCTCCAAATGGAAAGTATGCATTTTTACAGCCACTGAAACTCTGCACGTTCACCAAGCTTCTTCTTAAACTAGGTATCAGTATTGTTGTGTTTCGGATGCAGCATTACTCTTCTGTGTACTATTTACATGAATAAGATTCTCAGAAAAGGATTAGGAACGGTTTAATCAGGAAACATTGTTTATTTTTATTGTTAAAACAGAGGAATAGAACACAACAATTTTACTTTTTAACAAAAGAACAATTATGATGGTTATTCCACTTACATTTACAGTATGTTGTCTCAGCGTGCAAAGTAAATTGTTAGTTCAATAAAGGAAGTTGACATTTCTTACACATTCGGAGTTTTGTATATGAGATCACAACGAAGACATGACAGGGCTAGGCATCTTAAATCCCATTTTATTTTCACGGGACTTCTGAGAATGAGCACTTTCAGCATTCCTTAGATATTAGTAGGCCTGTTGAACAGATTCGTGGGCCAATTTAAAAGGAAGATTAGAGTATTTTGGAAGAGATAAATGGGCAAGAGATAACTGTTATCAGAATGCATAATCCGGACCTGGGAGAGAGATGTGCCGTTACGTTGAGTAGAAAGACCAGTCTCTCTCTCTCTCTCTCTCTCTCTCTCTCTCTCTCTCTCTCTCTCTCTCTCTCATACACACACACACACACACACACACCTCGTCGGTCGAGAGGTATGGTAGATATTTGAAGGTAAGGTGTGCTATGTATTCATATAACTAAAATAATGTCAGATTAACCTGATATTAAGAAAGCTATAAATACAAAATCATCACAGTTTATGTGAGCCAGAAAATGGCCCTATAGATAGCCTAGTACTAATATTTTAATGACTAACACGAAATTACCAGTAAATTAGGACGCATTTACGATGTAGAACTGTTTTAATTTTTAATTGCCATGCTGCTGTAATCTTACATGGAAATAAATATTTGTTTTCACTCATTTATATATTTAAATATTAATTATGTATATGTGAACGATACATTTAAATGTTGGTTATTTATAGATGAGTGTGTCCGTATGTACATACGTGCTTGTGAGAGCTAACAGAAATACTGGATTGTATTGCAATATACAATTTAGGTCAAAGGCCAAGCGCTGGGATGAAATTTACTATTAAAAATAAACATGTACACAATGTACGCACTAACACATGTACGCTCACGCACGCCAACACATATAAATACACTCCCATAAATACAATTACACAGATAAACACACTCCAATAAACACATTTAAACAAACTTGTCAAGTCTTACATCCACTTCGATTTCAAATCAGAACAAAAGAATAAATATAAAAATGAAATCTTAGGAGCTGTATAAAGGAGTAAAATTTATTACTGGTAATACTGATGCATATCCTCTAAAATTGACATTAAGCTTAGTACGTCACAGTTATTACCTAAAGTCAGCCAGTCTGGTCTGACGAGGAGCGCACACCGGAGGATTGTCTCTTAATAGGATAATTCTGAGACGAGAGAAAGTCTCGACGTTTCAAAGCCTCTACAAGGCTGGTAAACAGAAGGCCATTGTTTCTACGGATGGGCGTGTTTTTTTCTTATTTCATGTTTTTAGAATTTTGTGAGCTCCATCTCTCCTGCCGTTTTCGTTTAAAATGAGATTCTCTCGCGATTTTCATGTCACTGTGAGGCATCTTCTGGTAAGTTATGTTATTTGGTAAAATTGATTGTTTTGTTGTCTTCTCTGCTACCTTGTTTCCCTTACAATCAACTTCAGCTGGAATCCAACAAAACTTGTTTGGTTGAGACTTCCCAGCGATGCAAACACTCATGAATATTTATTATGTTTGGATTTGAGGAATTTAACAGTTTCACAGCTGATAGGCTACTACGAGAGTCGGTTTGGAATGTAGAATCATGACTCTCCTTAGAATTGCTTTCTCAATAGCTGTCAGCTCTGCTTTAAATTTCAATTTCCTCCTTGGATTTGTCCTTATTAAGAAATTTCTTACAAATGGAAGTCCCGTAGGGGTGTTAGCGCCGTCTATGGACCTCATACGGTGCACTGTATGCATTACGGTATTTAAGGTTCTTTACAGCGTCCCTTCGGCCCCTAAGGTGTAACCCGTTTCATTCCTTTTACTGTACCTCCATTCATATTCTCTTTCTTCCATCTTGATATCCACCCTCTCCTATTAATTGATTCACAGTGCAACTGTGAGGTTTTCCTTCTGTTATGCCTTTCAAACCTTTCTACTCTCGGTTTCCATTCCAGCGCTGAATGACCTCATAGGTCCTAGAGTTTGTCCTTTACCCTGAATTCCGTATTCCTGTCCTAACCTTCCTGAACCTTGTAAGTGGAAGGTTCAGGAATCACCCATGGTGGAAATTGATTACACAAGGATGCTTCCATTTTTTTTTCTGAATTATCATATCTGTTACATTTAAGGTTTGTATTTGAAGTGTTCTTGATGCGGTCAATCTAAATTTTTTCGATTGCACTGAACAAGAACTGTAGTAGCAGGGTTTGTAACTATGCAGCTCTTCAAACGCATTATATACATTGCGTTCCATGTTCTCGCTTCCTCAGATCCAAGGAAAGTTCATCCGTGAACTTCTACTGGAGATGTCCTGAAAGGCCCAGAACAGATACTGGAGATGTCCTGAAAGGCCCAGAACAGATTCTAAGACCTGCATTATAGACAGCATCCAATTCTTTTAAGTTTTGATTGACTCGCTAAGGCTCATAAGTGACATCCATAGTGAAGCCTATAGATCGGCACAAAGAGTCGTAGAGTTGAAGAAGAGGTCTTATCTGCTCTCAGTTATAACTGGAGACAGCTTTCAGAGTATTTTGAAAATTTTTTTTAGCTAGTTTTCAAATTATTAGTGTGACTAGACCATGTAAGCTTTGAGTCAAAAGTCAACCGTGAAAGATTTTACGTGTTGCTCAATTGGTAATAAATTAACATGTAATTTCAAAGTTTTGTACTTTTGTGAAACGGACAGTCACTGTTTTAGTAACTGAAAATTTCGTCCATTCATATTTGCCCATTTTGTTATAGCATAGATTTTTGCAAAAGTCCACATGCGTCATGAAAATCATATCTAGCTACAGAAGTATTGCTGCACGGTGTTGGTTTAAAGAAATGAAGGAATGCAATATCAGATGCACTGACTTTCTTACGGGTTTAAAACGCAGTCTTCTCCCTTAAAGGTAGTTTTTAAGGGAAAATCCTAAACATTATCATTATAGATTTCGTGTTTTGTTCTGAAGAAATATTTTATACTTTGAAGGCTCCAGTTACATGTTTTTACAAAAGTACAAAGAACACAGAAGCCAAAAGAGCAGGTGACTGCATAGAGCCAACGCAGATGCAAATCCGTGCGCGTAACGAGGGGTTAATTCGGTCTTTTCAAGGCGAAGGGCGGTCGTTAAACGAACCAGACGACCCCTGTACCCCTCAAATCAAGTGAAACATCTCGTCATTAGCAGTGTCAACGAAGTCAAATACTGATGAGATCGTTGATGAAGTATTTTTTATCGTTCCCTTTCAACTTTCACTCGTCAGTTGTTTTTCATATTTCTCCTAAGAAAAATGTTTATTTGCACATAGATGTTAATTCAAAGTGTGGCGTGCGTATTTATTATTGTTTGTCTATATACAGTATATATATATGTGTATATATATATATATATATATACATATATATATATATATATATATATATATATATATATATATATATATATATATATATATATATATATATATATATATATAATATGAGTGAGTGAGAGAGAGAGAGAGAGAGAGAGAGAGAGAGAGAGAGAGAGAGAACATGCCCATTTTATCAGAGACTGCCTCGTTCCCATATGAGCGAGTAGCCCACTAAGCTGAAAAGATAGCTTCACCTCCAGTTAAGATAAATGTGCAGATGCCATTTTTCTTTTCGGGACCGAACAAATTGCCATCTGTATCTCGAATCGGTTTCTGTCGCTTAGCAGAGTACAGAAAAAAAAAATAGCATATGGCTTAAGATCAGAGAAATTTAAAACAAATTATCTAGAGAGGCATAGATAACAGAAGCAGTAATTATTCATTAAAAGGTTAACTGATAATAATGACAGTATGGATGCGAATCCATGAAAGCTGCAGTATTAATAATCATATGTACTGAACATTAAACATGCAAAACTTACAATTATAAGGAAGGATGAAACACTCCTTGCGTTGAATCGATGGTATATGGGACTTTTGGGGGCATGTTTTTTTTTTTGGGGGGGGAGGGGTGGATAATATGTAGTTCCGTGTTTTTGGGGTTGTAGCTATAAAACTGCACGTGAAATTTATATCTACAAGGAATAGGTTAGTGCTGAAGGAGCCACGGTGGTGAAAACTGTTGAAGGCAGGATTTTCGAGAATTCTCTTCATATCACAGTTTTTATCATCACTGTTTTTCGAGTGAATGTAAAATTACCTGCCGGCAAAGAAGTCGAATGTAGAGTTTAGAATATTTATGTGTATGAGTATGTTGGTTGTGTGTTTTTTTTTTTATTATATCTTGATGTTAAATATCCAGTTAACTTAAGAACAAATAATTGGTGGTTTCACGCTTGAGATACGAATTTCATGTGCTTATTTAATTTCACACTTATATCTGTGCATGCATATACGTGAAAGTACGTTTGTAACTTCAGAGAGATACCGGACGAAAGGGCAGACAGTCATGCCTAGAAGTAAGAAGAAAGCAGTACATAAAGGTTAAGGTGTTTTGAAAGGTTCAAAGCGACTTTTCTTTGCCATTTAATATCATTCATTTACAATTCATCCGGTCGATTCTTTTGTCATTTGCTGTCTATGACCCTGGGTGCCTGCCACTTACTTTCTAAAGCACAATCAGTATAACATTTATTTGGTTGTTTTTCGTCAGGCATGCACTTCCATTTCAAGTTGTTTCATCCCTGAAAAGTACGTAAATTTGCACATGAATATATTTATATGTACACATACGCTTAATGCACATCTTCATATAAGTACACATGTATGAACGCATATTTAGGAAGTTCGTATTCATAAGTCCCACCATCTAACAAGCTTTATGAAAGGACATCCATTTTCCCTAACGAGAAATGAACACCTAGAATGATTAGGGGCAGTAATAAAATTAGCTGATGAAATTGAGAGCACATAATTTTTCGACAGCATTTTACAGAAGTTGAATAGGAAAGTTATTTTTACCCGTCCAATTCCAGGGGATTTAACAGACAAAAAGGTTTCATTTCACAAACTATTAAGAAGTTAATTGCTGGTATTTTGAAATGGTCATATTTTACAAGTTCATCCAACTTATGGGACTTTTTTTCACCCGATAGTGTCTTGGTACAGTACTGACGGAACTCCTGATGAGCCAGTCGTTTGCGTCTCACAGCTAAGGTTTGTTGCAAGAGTCTGTTTTGATTACAAGGCATTGGAGTCCGTCCTACTCTCAGCTCCTCTTCTTTCTATTCTGTTTCACGACTGTCAAGGGTGCTTGTGTCGGGTGGCACTGGAACCGACGGCGCTGCAGCGCATCAATAATCAAGAAATACTATCGTAACTCGTTTATATGCGAACGACCTGAATATGCAGTCGCTTCAATATTTTTCCTTTGATTTCAGTGCAAGCTGGATATTTGCTGAGAGTGGTCATCTGCTAGCGGGTGTGCTGTGATCCTCTCAGCAAACGTGAAATATTCTCAGTTGATTTTTAAAGAGATGCTCTCCTTCTGGCGGCCATTCGTATAATAACTTTTGGATTAAGTTTGTCCATCTTTTTTTTTATTGAGGCCTTAGTAACAAGAGAAAACCTGAAGGAAGTGAGAGAAGTTATGTGGGCAATAACTAATTAAAAGTTTGTTTTTCTTTTTGAATTCTTAATTAGAGCCTGTGTCATTTTTACTAAGTTTTAACCAGTTACATTTCTTTTAATATATGCGCTTTCGTGATTATTACAAAATTCGTATAGTTTCTGTGCGCTCCTTTAATGAATGACTGTCATCATCACCGCCTTCAACGCTGGGAGACGCAAAGGGGCCTCTGAAATTTCACGTGTCACGTCCTTCCTTTGTTTTATCTTCCATGAATCTCCACTCACTTCCAGCCCTCTTATAGTTATTATCCAAGTATGTCTGGCTCTTCCAGCTCTTCTGGTGCCCGCAGGAGCCGAGTGCACACGATCACGAACTCTCTTGTCTAGCTGACTCTCCTTACAGCTTTAGTCTCAAATTGACAAAATTATTTGGATATAGTTTAATTGTGACACCAAGATTCACGCCCTTAGAGTAACACAGAGCGTACTTTTGTAAGCGGTTTCAATATATTTTTTTCCAAGCCGTATTCATCTTGCCCTTTGTTTAATTGACCTTATTTTTTATTTTTTTTTTAGTAAATTCTAACTCAAATGAACCTGTACTGGATATCACTATTCCCAAATACGGGGAAAAATTCAACCTCATTATCCCTTTCTCCATCTCCCCATAGGGGTGTTAGTGCCGTCAGGGCACGTCACTTGGTGCATTGTAGGCATTACTATAGTCAATTTCATTCCATCTGTCCACTCACCAGCGTAGGTTTTAGATCGATGTGGCAAACGCAAAGCTAGCTCGTGATTGGCTCGAAGTCAGTGTTTCCGATATCGTTGCCTACTGTGATAAAGATGCATACAATTTCTTCATTAATACATCTGAATGCTTATGTATACAGAGAACCCCCGCACCTTCCATGTAGATCATAAACATGCCGATTTATTTCGGTAATTATAACAATAAAAATACACTACAGACTTACTTGTATCAAATAGTCTGCGCAGTTCAAACACAAACGAACGATGGGCTTTCAATACTTATGTTTTATTTCATTGCAGGCCTATAAAAAGACATCTGGCTATGCGAGCGCGAATGAAATATATTTAAAAAATTTCTTGTGTATAAATTACTTGAGTAGAGTAGGGCAGCATTCGAAATAGCATGAAATGTTGTCCGTGAGGCTGTCTGGACTGGAGTTTGTGAAAAGAAAAAAAAGCTACTGCACTATGGCCAGAAGGCGGAACTTTTCAGGTAATGCATAGCACTGGTATTGCTGTTTTTCTTGAGCATGCAATTCGCTAACTGGGCAATTTCAGGACTGTTTTGACAATTAACTTGTCGAGCAAAAAGTGAAATCTCATTGAATTTCCGTCATCCTTTGTATGTTGACATATACGGCATAAAGGCTAGCCAAGGAGGAAGATCATATCGAAAGGCATGCTATGGAGATGGTAGTGCAGGGTAGAAGAAAACGAGGAAGACCTAGAAAGAGATGGAGAGATTGTGTGAGGGAAGACTTGAGAGAGAAGGGACTTGACGAAGCAGAAGCGTCCCACAGAGGTAGATGGGAACGGCACATCCAAAATGGTGACCCTCGATACAAACGGGCTAAGCTGAAGAATGGTCTTTCTTTCATTTGTAGTACAGAAATTTCCTTATTTCACTATGGCTTTGAGTGCAGTTTCATGCTATAAAAATACATTTACATCATCTCTGTTTTATCATTTTGAAGTGCTGAAATGCTAGTCCAGTTCATTCGTTACGAGTCTTGTTTTCATAAAGTGAATTACGTGCCTGTTTTCCAAGGACTAGGTTTTGTATTGGTTTTAATCGGGTGCATGTTCGTTTAGTTTTCATTTAATAGCAAACTAGAAGTCACCACATTTTCCATGATCAGTTGAGGGTTAGTTAAGGAACGGATGGAGGAAATAGGCTCCATATGAAGAATTATTCGTTTTCTATTGAGGATGCACCTCAAAGAAAACTGCCAGTCCATGGATTTTATAGTAGACTATTCTGAACTATATATCCTCCGGGTTCTGTACTTTGTGATGAGAATTTTTCTAGTAGAAAAATAGATGCTTTGGAAGTTGCTTTATATTTGTTCTGATCGTAGTCTAATTTTTTAGAAGAAACAGCGAAGATTTTCAATAAACCTTTTTTTGTCGTTGTAAAAACTGTGCTAGTTTTGCATTTTTATTGGTATTATTTCTGCCAATTTTGGTTCCTATACGGGTAGCTTATCGACGCAAGACGACAGCGTCAGGCATAGGATCTCATATTCTATTCATTTTCCCTCTGGCATTTTATCGTTAGCGTTTTTGGGAGTGCGGAGTTATTCTTCTCAGTCGAAAGGGGTGCGAAAACTTTTGAAAGGAGAGAAGGTGTTACTCAATGCATCAAAAGCAGTCGGCATTACAAACCGCAATCTATGGGTCGCTCCCTTATCGGAAGCAAGCTGTGTAATTATCATACACATAAACGTAATTTTATTTTTAGATGAAAGTGTCTACATCAGTACAAAGTACGTTTTAGCAATTAAAGTATCATCATATTAAAAAGCAGCAAATGAATGACATATTGTCAAAATACCAACACAGCATTTATAAAACTGACGTTCCAAGATAAGTGAAACTTATACTCATTATTGTTGAGACTCGACAACGAACAGCCATTGTATTATTCATTTGTTTAGGCGCTCAGCGTTTCACCTTTTCATTAATGTGTTATGTGTTTCTAGTTGTACTCGTTGCACAACGTATTTAGCTTATAAGCAGAAACGAATAAATTCTAAATTGAAACGAATGGGCGTGCGAATCACATCTACGTCAAGTGACCCCAGAAATATAACACCGATTCAATGCAAAATATACGTTAATGAAAATTAGCCCTAGAGGTTATATGACGTTTCCTTGCCGTTCTTTGCAGAGTCCCTTCATTCCTTTTACTGTACCTTCATTCGTGTTCTCTTTCTTCCATCTTGCTGTCCACCATCTCCTAACAGTTTTTTTTATAGTGTAACTGCGAGGTTTTCCACCAGTTACACATGTTATGAAACTAGAAATTTCATCCCACAAATATGTGATTTAAATACGGAACCCTGGAGGACGTATATATATATATATATATATATATATATATATATATATATATATATATATATATATATATATATATAATAAATAAAGGTAATAGAACGATCACTCTATACCATCCCTTTGTGATTCGCGATACCTCTTTATCGAAATGTAGAGTGAAATAAATTCATTCAGAGCGGAGGGAGACGTCTATTTGAGGAGCCGCTCCTCTAACAGACCCTCGGGCCTTAATCATTTTTAAATGAGGTAGCTATTGGTTTCCAGTTAGCCTCCAGTTATGCGCCACATTTAAGAGTCGTTAAGAGTTGGAACCCTGCTCATTTTAAAGAGCGGGTAGAAAATGGTATGGGGATTGAGTACTTGATTATGAAAGGAGGGAGAGGGAAAGCAAAGATGGGTTTGGGAAGTGGGTTAAATGTGGTTTTATTAAGAAATTACTGAGTGGAAGACATAAATAGGGAAAAAGGGGGAAAAGGTATGAAATCTAGTTTTTTGTTTAATGCCAAGGTGTTTTGTAATGATAAAGAGTAAAAGATGAAGTTACATGTAAAAGCTTATGAAACGCATTGAAAATTAGACATTCTTGTAATAAGCGACATAACTAAATAAGTAATGAAAGTCATAAAAGCTGTGTACTAAGGGGATAAATGCAGGAAAAGTTAAGTATACCTTAGTTTTACCAGACCACTGAGCTGATTAACAGCTCTCCTAGGGCTGGCCCGAAGGATTAGATTTATTTTACGTGGCTAAGAACCAATTGGTTAACTAGCAACGGGACCTACAGCTTATTGTGGAATCCGAACCACATTATAGCGAGAAATGAATTTCTATCACCAGAAATAAATTCCTCTTATTCTTCATTGGTCGGTCGGAGATTCGACCTCGCGGCCAGCAGAGTGCTAGCTGAGAACGGATCCCACCCTTCCCAACGAGGAATGTGATGCACAAAGACAACTGGAACGAAAAGGAGCAATGAAGATTGGCCTAAGTAAGGACTATGCAGCCAAGAAATTTATCCAAGGGATAAATTTCCTGGCTGCATAGAAATTTATGTCCCACACTATATCCAGTCTGTTCGCGTGTTCCAGATGGCTTGGTATATGGGGCATTGTCGGTGTAGTCTTGGAAGGTTTCGGAGGTTTTTAGTGATAGCATCTGAACTATCACAGCTCCATCAATCACCAATGCACTCGCAAGCCTACTTTTAGACGTTTGTGATATAGCCTATCGAATCTCAGCATGAACTGTTACAACAATATGAACCTTTTGATTCTTAGCTTTTATTTTTAAATAAAAGCTAAGTTTTTTTTGCAAAGAGAAAAGAGAAGTTTTCTCTCGTTGTTGATGATTGCAAACCTTACTGCTTCAGTCTATACACCAAAAACAAAAGCCACAACAACTATTCAATTGCAGGCATCACAACAAAAAGCTAAGCAAAATAAGGCAACACTCCTTTCAAGGACTTATTGAGTTTGAAAAGTCCCAAAAACCAAGAAAGTCAACTGCTGTTGTTTTCCCACCGTAAGACAACGGTGGTTGTTCAATTCACCTTCCCGAAGAGTTTCACTTACAGTCATTTTAGTTTCACGATTCGAGTAGGATCTAGTCTTCAGAAAATGTTGCTAATTACATGTTTATTGTAAGGTTTAGTGTAACTTTTTCCAAAGCGTGTTAAGATATATGGAAAATACACAAAAACGTTCTGCATGAAATTTTGTGAATCCAGAACTCGTGTGGATATCGCCAATTATCATTTTCATCACTTTAACTCGAGTATCTGTTGTAATGCCTCTACTTGTACATTCCATGTGTATGGCCTCGTGCTGAAAATAAAGAGGATGATTACTTTATTATAAGTATTTCAAGACTTCGGCGATGGTGGTATGTCCTTATGGATCAACGAATACATTTTTACTTCGTCTCTCAAGTCCACAGCATTTTTAACAGATATAACATATATTTGATGGAAAAATTTTAGTGAATTAAATAAGCTTTCTTTCGGAACATCAAGTAATTATGAAATACAACAATGCTCTTCGGACTTGTTACATTCAACCAATCACCGTCAAGGTACCGCCCACTTTCAAATGCATCTTCGCCAGATTAAAAAACAATTAAGAAACATATAGGTCTCTTAATTACACTTGGGAAAATTCCCTTTTAGAATTTCAAGATACTTTCAGTGTCCTAAAACACCCTTATATTCTGTTACAGGTCACATGCAATTACTTAGAAAAAAAGATTTAAGATATCAATGTAATGAAAATAAATTGAAGCTGGTTTGTAATTTTTAAGAAGAAAAATTTAATGGAAATCAGGTATCCGAATTTACTTCTAAATAAATATAGAATAAGGTAGATATAACACTATATCGTTGTATTTGCACTTGCGTTTAGAATTTTACGCCTTGGCATTTACTGTACAACAATGCCAGGCTTCTCATGGATAAGAAACGTCAATGGACGTCTACTGTACATGCCCTAGCTTTTTTCGCCTATATATATATTCTGTTCCTTGGAAGTTAAAGCTCTGTGTGGCTTGTGCAAACAATGTCTTTAAAATATGTTTATTAAATATGTTGAGTACAAATCTCTGCGGCAGTCAAGTTCACTTACATGTATCTTAAAAAAATCTTGAATACATTTATTTAGTTATGTAAGCGTCATTTTATTAAAGAATAAACTAACCCTCAAAGGTATTAGAGAGCAAACATATGCTATAAGTATCATTTTCCTAAAGAATAAACTAACCTGTATATTTGTTAAATTGCTCAAAGGTATGAGAGAGCAAACCTATGGATCTTTGAGTCGTATGTATGAAATAGTACTCACGCTGCATAATCGTTCGAAGACTTTAATAGTCAGGCATCCAGGCTTATTTTACTGATCCTATTCAGTTAAGACGGAGTACGTACTTTGAACAGCATTTATATCACTCGTCTCGCGCTTTTGACTTCGGCGGACTTTCATCGTGGCCTTTCCCTCTCTCGTTTCTTTCTTTTCTCTCGCCCTTGACAATCTTCTGAATATTTTACGATCCCTTACGGCCACTCCGTGAGATTGAAAAAGCACGTGTGTTTCAACAGCTATATTTGCTCGTTTAACCATCTCTCTCTCTCTCTCTCTCTCTCTCTCTCTCTCTCTCTCTCTCTCTCTCTCTCTCTCTCTCTCTCATTTTGGGAAAGTTACCCATATTTCTGAAAAAAAAAGTGGGAAAGACGCGCCTGACTTTCCTTTTCGTGCCAAAATCGCTGTAATTAATCCGTTTAATATTTGCCTCATTATAAACAGTTTATTAAATGGTACCAATACCTACACGAAGCTGTCAGATATATCTTAATGTTTCTGTAATTCAACGCGTTTTTTAATAAAAACATTATTAAAATAGCCAGTTCATTATTTGACAGGTGACAAAAATGTCATTTCTTTCCAAAATTTCCAAAAAAGAATGCTGGGTGTACCACATTTTTATGGTGTGCTCACTAGCAGCTGCTTACAACTCCTCACAGAAAATCTTTCTAATTGGATGGTAGGCACTAGCGGATCCAGGGGCATGTTTGATAATGAAAACCTTTCACTTTTATTTATATTAGATGTAGGACCAAGAGGAAAAAAGTATAATTAAAATACCCAAATACCAAAAGGTTTGGCAGCGCGGCATTCTCCACGCCACTGACCATAATGCTTGAGTCTAATGCAGTTTTTGTAAGGAGTGAAATAATCCCCTTCATTGTGTCAATGATATGTTTATTAAGACCAGGAAAAAAAAGTGGTTCATTTACCTGTAACCTAAAGTTAGCACTTATAAAAATTTTGAATCACAATAAGTTACCTTGTAGAAGCTCTAGTGGAAATATTTTGAGGAAATTGGGAATGGATTAAAAGTGACGGTCGGTGGTACCGGAGCCATCTGATAGATTGGGCCAGTGGAAAAGTCGTTTTTTGATTACCAACGTCGCCTCACCACCTGTATAACAGAGAATAATTGTTGGTTTGCTTATTCGAAGCTCACATTACTCGAGAAGAAAATCTTAATACTATGCTCCTGCAAACAAGCATTAAATATTCACGAATTGTTTAAATACATCCAAATGCATTACTTTTTGAGACAAAAATTTCAGTTGAGACCGGATTATTGACAAGGGAAATTATGCAGGCTTCCAAAAGTACTAAACTTTTTGTAATATATACCTACATTGGAAGTAGTCACAAGAGCAGAGCATGGCTTCATAAGAATAACCATGTGACAAAATTCTGATCGAATTCATAATCAGGCCACTCTGCAGTGAGATGTAAGTAAAACAAGTAAAAATGCTCCGAAATTTCTTCGGCGCAGTGGAGTTTTCTGTACAGCCGCTACAGCGTATTGTCAAGGCCACCGAAAAAAAGGTGTATCTTTCGGTGGTCTCGGTATAATGCTGTATGAGCCGCGGCCCATGGAACTTTAACCACGGCCCGGTGGTGGCATGGCCTGTATCGTTGCCAGACGCACGATTATGGCTAACTTTCACCTTAAATAAAATAAAAAATACTGAGGCTAGAGGGCTGCAATTTGGTATGTTTGATGATAGGAGGGTGGATGATCAACATACCAATTTGCAGCCCTCTAGCCTCAGTAGTTTTTAAGATCTGAGGGCGGACAGAAAAAAGTGTGGACGGACAGACAAAGCCGGCACAATAGTTTTCTTTTACAGAAAACTAAAAAGTAGAAACTCTCATTCTTTCAGAAGTATCCAAATTAAAATTTATGAACCATTTGCGCGTGGAGCTATAAGAGTGCATATATATAAAATTCGTACTTCTGTATTACTTACATGTTATGGACAGTGTTTTAAGTTCCTGAGACTTTTTTTAAGTTACTGAGCAATTTTAAATCTTGGAATGTAGATCTGTCATTCTTTGTCAAAGTGTTCCACTCAGTTCATTAGAGCCACCTGAACTCACTGAGGATTGGATTACTCGACGAAGAAATTTTGGACCTCGACATCTTTGCCAGGTACTTCGGAATCATAGTTATTAAAACAGTCAAAAACGAAATTCCGTTATCTCACAAATGAACGGACAAAAAAGAATCCCCATTGAAAAATAGTAGATATTTCAAAACAGGAATAACGCCACATAAATTGCTAGGCCAAGAAGTTTTTTAAAAGTGCAAATGCCCATGGTGTGAGCAACACATTGCCTTCATGGGAGGAACGAAAGCCATTGAGCCGTGTAATCCGAGGATTACCAATATTCACAGGATAAATTTGAGAAGAGATGGCCTGCAGGGTGTTGCGAGACCGCTTGAGAGGAGAGGGATTTTCCCTTTAAGATCAACGGATGTGACGGAATCGTACCTTTGCAAGAAAGAGAGAGAGAGAATCTTCATAACTTCATTCATATTATCAGGAACCTAACTTCTACACTAGAAAACAAAATTGAATAAAATACAGTCCTATAAAGAAACCCAGTTTTTAAAAGGGAGCATTGATGGGTAGATGGATAGATATTTAATTGGCCACAGAGTTACAATACTTCCATATTTACAAAACATTCAGAATTTAGATATTTTCATAGCTTACAAGATATATTTTTTGGTCTAGTATAAAAAATTCCATATAAAACGAATGTCAAATTGGGAAGCACTCCAGAAAATGACTAAAATGTTATGAAGATGTCATCTTCCGCAAATACTCCCGGAGGCTGCACGATAGAAGGACAGGCGATGCATCGACGGGTGCGGTTCCGACTCTATAGCTGCAAAGATCGGAATCGTTGCCAAGTTTCCACTACTGACGGTCATGGCTGCTGGGACCATCCTTCTGAGAAATAACTCTCTCTCTCTCTCTCTCTCTCTCTCTCTCTCTCTCTCTCTCTCTCTCTCTCTCTCTCTCTGAACAAGCTGAAAAGTGAGAGTTGTAAATTAAGTCAGTTATTTAGTAGCGGAGGCTATCATGCTTAAAACAAGACAGTTCTGTGCGTTGGAGAGGATTTTTTTTTTGTAGAGAATACTATATGTCTAATTATAACTTGTTTTTGTCAGGCAGAGCATTGTAGAGTGTTTGATAATTACTTTAATATTAACAAAAGTTATATAAAAAAAAAGCGAACGTTAAGATTGTAAGGAAACAAAATATCCTGTCCACTTTTTTCTCTGAAAAAGGCTGGAATATAAAAAAAATCTCTCTCTCTCTCTCTCTCTCTCTCTCTCTCTCTCTCTCTCTCTCTCTCTCTCTCTCTCTCTCTCTCTCACACACACACACACACACACACACACACACACACACACACACACACACACACACACACACACACACACAGCGGAACCGAACCAGATGAGTTCAACTCACAGCCTTAAAACAATGTACCTTCACGGAAAAGCTATTCATAATTCGTAGACAGAGTAAACAAATCGGATAAAGTTAATCAAACAGAAAAATGCCTAACCAACAAGTGTATAAACTTCCAGCAGGCAATTTGCAATTCCTTTAGATGTATGAAAATTGATATGAGAGAACTAATCATCTAAGGAAGGGAACTTCAAGTGAAAGTTTGAAGGCATTAGTCTTGAAAACTTAACATGACAGTACTCGGATGAGTTGCGGTGGTCACCTTTAATTTTTAGAATGGATTGCAACAGTGGATGTTTAAAATTTCAATAGAAAGTACAGGACTTGGCAATAAGTTTGAAAAACCGAAAATTATATCATGTAAACTACTGGGGAAGTCTCGCAAAAACATGATCAAGAAGGAATGTCGACTTAGTTTTAAGTTGGAGACTCGTTGGCAGTGATGAAGAGGATTACTGACAGAGCTTCCTAAGAAGTACTTAGAACAGAGAAGTGAGAGAGAAATAAAAAAATTGGGAAGAAGGGGACAGAGGCAGCAGAATGCAGACTTGGGTGGTTGCCATAATCATCCTACTACCGCTCCCTCCCATCCCCCACTCCTGTCCTTTTGGAGAATTGTCCTTCCCTCCCTCTCCCCCTCTCACTAAGTATATCTCTTCAGAATCTCTCCCCAATTACTAGGTTCCTCTGTTACCCCAGCCCGTCCCCATCCACGCCGTCTCCGCCCCACCTCCCACCCCATCTGCGAAGAAAATCTATATCTTCCCACAAACATTCTTTTGTTTTTGTCTCCTCTCTAGAATCTTCATCGAAGAGTTCGCCTTTCCCACCTGCTATTTGGGTCCATTATCTCCTCCCTGTCAGGAGTCGTTTCGAGTTGTAATCATAAATTGGTCTTTCGGGAAGGTGCTTTTTGTCACATCTTTTATTTTTATGCCTTCCTTTTCTCTCCAGAAAAAAAAATCGTTTTCTCTCTCATTCAGACAGACAGACAACCACTGTTGTGGCCATTAAAAATCGGCTTTCAGGATAAATACGTTTGCTTAGGTCATATTTATATGCTTTGGCAAGAAAATTCTCCGTCTCTTGTTTGAAGTACATTCGAAAACGTGTCTTGGCTTAAGTATAACCTTTTTATCCTGTATGTTAATGCTGTAAAAGCTCTCTCTCTTTTGTATTTACTTCAAAAATAAATTTTATTGAACGTTCGTAGTTGTACCAAATTTTTTGTCATCACTGACTTTTATTGGAGTCCATTCCTAATCGGCTTAGATTTAACATAAATATATTTTTTAGACTTTGGTATTGTAGGATAACTGGCTCCCTGTCAGGGTGGACATTACTATTGCTACCATTCAGGATCGAATATGTATATGAAACGTGTGTATGTGTATACGTATATTTAAGTGTATAACAGTTTTATGGGGGCTTCATTTCACCGATTTTTAAAAAAAAAATTTTCATTAATCTCTTTTCTGTTTTCATTTTTCGGGTAGCATTTGTTTAATTCAGACATAACCCTCTTATTCTTGGTTTGGTCTTGACATGTAACGTTTTTCCATAGCCATGATTATTTCTCTTAAGGTTTATGTGCGAATGAAAATATTATCCTTGGATTATTCGCGTCTGAAACCGATATTGTATGGTAACTTCCATTTGATATCGCCGATGTCGTTAAGTATTGCGTTATTTTAAATGTGTTTACTCTCCTTTTGTTACTTGAAGCCATTTAATCATAAGTGGTCACACTTTTGTAAACCTGTGATAGCCATCAGTCACCTTGGGCTTTTGAGTAATATTTTAAGCCCTTCTTTTTCAGCTGTATTTTCAGCCTGGCAAGGTCATCATCAGCCTCATATGTTAGGCTTCACAGATTTTCCTTTTTTCTAGCAGAAATTATTCACAACTAATACCTTCTCCCGAACGTCGATGACCCTAAGTGATATGCCGCCAGTTTGCGAAAGACATTCAGTTATCATTTGATCCAGGAGAGGTGTAACTTTCGTGGATCTTCGCCAAATTGAACGATGTAATTTCTTTGCTGTCCCCAAGGCCTTCATAGCGCCATCTCCCTATCTCCGATGCAAGATCAGTTTGTTCCATCATCCTTGCAAACGAATGGTTCAAGTTTATCATGTTGTCTTTCTCTTGCCTACTCTCAATCTCATCATTACTTCTGATTCTTGTGAGCCGTTTTCAGTTTTCGAGGCAGCTGAACTATTTAATTTATTCTTGTTCGTGTTTTAAAGCCTTTTCATTCCGAAAACAGTTTATACCGTATTTGTTGTTTTTTTTTTTTTCGAGGTACACCCTTTATCTTAAGAGGTGTCTCAGGTGGTAGTAATCCTATGGGTGTATAGGAATGTCTTTTGGGATGAAATTGCTAGTCTCATGCTCCATTCCACTAAATACCAGGTATTTAATTAACTGATAGGTAAACAAAAACACACTGAATTTTTAAGAAATGGCGCCAAGCTATAATTTTCCCGGGCCCTGATTTATCATGAGACTTTCTGGAGAAGCGTGATTAGTAGTAGCTCGGAACCTCAGAACCATTATGCCTGGGACTTACCAGGCAAAGTGGTTCTTTTAACACTTCTGTTTTTAGAACGAAGACTTTTACAGGTTTGAGGATCCAATTACTATAATTCTGCCTTTACAGTGTTAAACCTAACTCTGTTTTTACTCTCGTCCTCAGGGCGTTTTTTATTACATCCAACTGGCAATCCTTTCATCAAGAATTTAATTTTCTTTCTGAATATTTTACGAATAGTTGCTTCCAACAGACTTTATTTTTTAAAAGGCTCGTATGTTCCTGAACAAGTAGTTCATTTTAATTCATTCATCTTAGTATCGGATGATCAAGTGACTTCATTAGACCTAGTATTTTAATCAAATCCTTCGGGCCAACCTGAGAGCTGAAAGTCAGCTCAGTGGTCTGTTAAACTACCTTAATAATAATAATTTACGCCAAATTCCCTTTTTTACATGATGCTTTTAGGAAAAGGTTTACACAAATTGTTCACAAACATTACGGTGCCAGCTGCCATTAATCTAAAATGAATCCCAAAAAAATCCACTAACAATTGGTTCCTTTTCCAGATACAAAGATCGATTAAACACACTTTCAACTTCTAACGTGGTATATAAGCATACTCGCCCTAAGTGTAACTCTGGGACATACCTGTATATTGGAGCCACGAGGAGGTTACTGAGGGTCAGAATCGGCTCTCATCGGGAATCAAGCTTTCGTACTGGCTGTGGGCTCTCCTTCCCGAACATTCTAGCATTAGAAACCACTCAAAAATTTGTAACACATTTATTGAAAGAAATGACTTCTGTATTATAGGCCAAACAACTTACGTTTACAAACTGCCTATCATCGAGTCTTTATGTATTAAACAACTGGTCCCCATGTTAATACCCAGACCTCCTCTGCTCATGTTTACCCGGGTTAACTTTTTATTTTTACCTTCTTCCTTCTGCTTCTTTGCACAAGGTTGGTTAGTGGTCTTTGGTCTTATTTTTTTTATGTTTTTCATGTACGGTATTTTGTGAATTTTATTGATTTTTAAAGTAATTTTATTAATTACTTAACAGATTCCTTGATGATGTAATAATGAGGTATTACGAAACGTTGGA
>NC_089784.1:7883003-7895503 GCF_040412425.1 Macrobrachium rosenbergii | reverse complement strand
CTCAGCTATATTAAGATAGCTAAAATAAATAGTATTGGATGAATTCTTTTAATAGTTCTTTCAGTTTAAAGGGACTATTTCTCAACCACTAATACTACCAGTTCAATCTTTTATCGGGTGCTCTAATAAAAATTGGCTTTCGCAGAGTGGAGAAGTTAGCACTTCGATCAAACTTCTCATGTTTTGTAAAGAAGCTACTTGTAAAAACAAATGGAAGTTTTCTGGTACGATTGGACAATCAGGTTTTTTTTTTATCTTGACCTGGAATCTCAAGCGTTACCAGTTCATTTATATAACCAGAAATTTTCAAATAACGTTATTAAATTATTAACCTGGAATCTCAGGCGTTGCCTATGCATTTTCGTGCTGGTGATATTTCCAAAACGGCCTTCGGAACCACGATTCTCGAATACGAAATTGACCGGCATTTTTATTGATGCCCCAACGAGGTAGCGGAGGGAAGTGATCATTTAGCCCTCCTGTGATTTATGGCGCAACTCGTAGTTATTGTTGCCATTGTGGTGTCTTTGCTTGGCTCGATTCCAGGAGATATATGGCCAAGAGGGACCTGGGTTCACCCACGGGCGTCTCAAATACGCCCCGTGACGTGCTGAAACCGTTGGTTGGGAGAGTTTTGCTGTTTTGCTGAATGAGTGATTTTGTGTGATTCAGATTCAGATGTTGAGTTGAGTGTTTGTTTCATGATTTATTATCAGAGCAACAAACTTCGGTTTAAATCTTTTCTGTAATCCAAAGGATGCCGTTGTTATCCTTGAGAGGATGCCAGATTTCGATACATCACCAAACAGTTAGTGATAGCTTTGTATAACAGAGCAGTTGTTGGATTGCTAGATTTTAAAGGACAGTTACTGGCTTTGTCAATTTAATTTTTTTACTTGGGTCGATAATCCTTGCCGGTGGGACGGTCGTTCTTATCCACTACATTTTAATGTGAAACTCACTAAGCTTTTGATCTATTTGTTTTGTTTCATAGATATTTTTTAGAGAAACGTTGTACCGCGAATACGGGAAAATGTCGGGGATAAAATTACCCTGTCCTGATTAAAGTGAGTTCTGACTGGCGACGCCGCTATTCAGGAGTTGGAATTAACACCACTCGTATTAAATTGGATGGTAGGGAACTAGGCTGTGAGGGAACTGGCCGGGGTACTGTAGGGGGATGGATAGTTAGGGTTGGTGGTGCCCAGAAGATGAAAAAGAATGTGCGACCTCGGAAAGTAATTGGATTATAACTTGATCATCGCCCATGGCCAGTGTCAGAATGAGGTCCGTCCATTACTATGGATTCTGGTGGCCAATTGAGTCTTTTCAGTGATGCTCTCCCTCTCATCACTCTTTGCCGACCGGCTCATTTTCAGTGATATTTTAAATATTTGGTTTTACTTTATACCATTAAGTTGTGGAATTTGAAGTGTGATTCGTTTGTTAGTCTTTCCCGGAGTTTTATAAAAAAATTATTTTTGATCTTGCTTTTTATGTATTTAGTTTGTACATTATTTTTTAATCCACTTTGTCGTTGACTGTGGCATAGTATTGTTGCGTTATGTGTACTTGATATGCTTCAGAAATGTTTATCATTCTTAATTTTCTTTATCCTGTTATCTTTGTATCTTCAGCACCTCTGTTAATTTCTACTTCAGTCTGTTCTTATTTTGATTGTTAATGGATGTTTACGTCATGTATGATTAGAAAGTCTTAAAGATACAAGAAATTTTAAAAGCTCTGGTGTGCATATTCTCCCATTCAGTATTTTGAGGACAATGAATGTTTTCAATATTTCTTAAATACTGAGCGAAATGAATCCTCTTTGTCGTGATTTCTGTAGGTTTTTGGTTTATGTTACCCGAGGTCAGTATCTCCTTTCTAAACGTTATTTTAGAATAAATTATATTTATTTGTATTCATTTGTCATTTTGTTATATTAGTCCCGCATTGAAATTTGTGTGTTGTACTTTTCGTCAACGCGTGAAAGTGTGAGTTTAAATTGTTTTTAGATTTACCCGTCAGGTTTCACACACACAAACACACATACTGAATTCTTAATCCCTCAGTTTTTGAATATGTGGAACAATATGATGCTGTGGTGGCTGTGGAGATACTCATCTCTTGAAGTACGCCTATTCTGAGCCGCGTAAGGGAGGAAAAGTGTGTGTAAAGCCTTTGGCCCTGTGCAAATACCTCCCTAGTAGTACGCCTCCGGGAAGGGGAACCAATTACTGAGAACGAACCCATAAATCCAGCCTGTATTGTTGTACTTGGCGGCCGAGAAGGAAACACAAGTTGAGAAGGAAGAAGGAAGGAAGGAAGGAAGGAGAGTATGAGGATGAGGAATCGTAGAGATAAAAGAGCAGGGCTTACATACTTATGTTTCAGCCAGTTTTCCTCTGACCTATATTAAATGTTTTATCTTGTATACATCTTGGAAATGACAGTAATTCTAACCATTTTTTCCGTTGCACTTGTCACAATTATCTTTCTGTTAACGATGTTTGTATCCCTTTAATTATTTGTAAGTTGTTTTCTGTCCTGTTAGATTAACTGATGAACGTTATAATTCATCGCAGGTACCTGATTCCTGGGCATGTTTTATATTGAGCTCCAAGTTAGCAACTGAACATCTACTTTTAAGTTTAAGTTGGCAAGAAAAGAAACTTTCTAACTATGAAGTAAGAGCGCCTCTTCATTCCTTTGTTATTTCGTTTCACTTGAAGTTTATTAAATTCTAATATGACTGAGGTAGTCTCACTGTGGAAGAGAAAAGATGGACCTATTCATATTTCTTCTCATCGTCCTGAGGATTATATTTACAAATGCCATATTCATGCACTACGCAGCGTTTGATCTGACATTTCTACGGCCTTTCGACTTTATGGGGTTCCTAATCTATTAAAGGGTTCTTTCTTTATATAAATGGATGACTCAGATGATGCTAAATCTCTCACGAAAGGGCTGTCGCCGATAGCGTCTCGTCTCCACATAGATTTTCTTCTTTACGCATTTGCGTGATTTAACACATAATATATTTTTTACTCCCAGTAACCATGGCTGCGCTCATTTGTTATATTAAAAGTTGTCTCATCTTTATATGCCTAATTCGCACAAATATCGTTATGACGTATCCTCGCCCTTGCACGGTTGTCGGTTTCATCCATATAAAGGTGTCCGATGAACAGGTATCTGATCACGTTCATTGAAAGATTTGTCACTTGTGTACAGGTGTCTTAGTTATATCGTTAATTTAACTTCCTTAGAAACTTCCAGAAGTTTCATTTTGCAGGTATTTCACGGCTAGTAAAAAGGGTTTTGGTTGAAGAGAAGGTCCGTTCACTTTCTATAGAAGACGCTGGAGAGCAGAGGGAGATATTGATTTGTCTCTACAGATGGCTCAAAATCTGCTAATGGCGCTGGATTTGAAGTTTAAAAGTTGTTTCATTACAAGGCGTACGGTGCACTTCGTATAGCATCCTCTATTTTGAATGGAAAATTATATCGAATTGTAGCAGGTATTGAGAAAATGGCACCTAAATGAACGGTAATTTCCTAAATTTTTGCGATTCAAAGTGTTTTAACATGCAGTGTAAATTTTAGAATGGTCCTACAATATATATATATATATATATATATATATATATATATATATATATATATATATATATATATATATATATATATATATATATATATATATATAAAGGAACACTCAATATTGGGGTTTCTAGCACATGTGGATGATTAGAAATAAAGAAGCGGACAAATTAGCCGAACAAACATCATCTGAGTTACTTCCAAGAAGATATGCCTTATGTGGAATGATTTTTGCCCGGTTATCATTACGTCGATTTGCAGTAGATATCAGCAGCTTAGGGACTCTTTAAACCTTAGTAATACGAAGGAGCACGAAACTCATATCTCTTTGGAGATATGGAAATGTGCCCAAAAAGAGGGAGACTGCTATATGCAAATTGCTTATAGTGTATGCTAACTTTATTGATAATTATTTGTTTGTAGTCAGTCATCAGGCATTTAGTGTCGGTTATTTGTTCCCCTTGGCTGGTAGCCATTTACTAGTTGAATGCCCCAGTCGTGGGCATCTCGGAAATCGATAGCTCTGAGGCTCGGGGTTAGAATGATAGATACTTCCTTTCCAGGATTCTTGGAGATGTTTTTGATACTAATGGCATTCAGAATCTGATCTTTTAGAGTGAGAAATGTATATATATATATATATATATATATATATATATATATATATATATATATATATATAGAATACTGTATATATGAAGTGGCATGTAGATCAAAGCTACAAGACAAACCAGCAATATGTGTAAATTGATGAGAGGAAGACCATGGTGTGTGCTATAAAGAATTTAGAAGCTTGCAGTGCGTATATGTGAGTTATATATGTGTATGTCTATATACATGTGCCTATGTATGTATGTATGTATGTATATGTATACATATGCATATATATTATATATACATTATAATACCGGTAGTTGTCAATACGTGTATTTCCTTAAGCGTCAGTGACCTTTCATTCACAATACCAGAGACCTTAAAATCATTCTTTCAAAATTTTAGGGGTCAGTGCTGATTTCAACCTAGTTTTCGGCATCTTAAAAGTAAGTTCCTCAGTGTGAAGTTTTCATCGGTTAACAATGGTGCTATTTGTGACCCAGTTTATTTGTAATTATATTTGGCCTTCATATGATAATGATGTTTGTATATGAAATCGGTTTATCATCCCTAGTAATGAACTTTGGTCATATCGATAATTTTAGCCTGGGGTGAGACGTTATTCTTGGTCTATGCGTCAGTAATATTAGTTTTTTTAAATGACGTATTTGGATGTAACGGTGTGTTTGTTGTTCTAATTAGTACTGAATGTTGTTTTGAACCGGATCACTGATAGGCAGACGAGCCAAACTCAACATTTATTAATTAGGGTTTATGTCCGAATGCATGACTGATTTGTTGGCTGCCTCCCGGCCTACAGTTCACTTCAGTAAGTATGGTCAGAGGCCAAATTTAATATAATTCATTCAAGTTCACAGCCCAACAAAAGACCTTGAGTGAGATGGTGATCAAAATAGTACTTGAAGAGTGAGTCAGGAAATTAATTACTTGTAAAAGTCTCCCATACAAAGAAAAATTGAAGCTTCTAACAAAAAAAAATAATCCCCCGCCAATATGAGGAAAATCTTATGTCTTAAGCTAAATAATGTGAAGATTTGTATACACTATTAATATTAGCAATAAGCCTTTAACCGCCAAAGTTGGTAAATTATATTGTTGTAAAATTCGATTTCAAAACTTGTTGCGGCGGAACCTCCCTTGTGCTTTATTATTATTAATATTTTTTAAAGTTACTAATTGTACCAAATTTAAATGCCAAGAGTATCACGCGCATGTAAACGTGGCATTGTTCATGGTTTTCCACCCTCGGCTTGAATTGCTTTGGCGTGCAGACGTTTGCTGATGATATCTAACATAGACTTAGTATCGAAAGTGATGGCAGCGCTGCAGTTTGGCATATAGCGGGTTTAGGCCAGCAGAACTCCAATTTAAGAGGGAGCTTTTCTGGCTAGGAGGGAGGTGTTACTCCATCGTCGCCAGACGAACTTTCAGAAAAAAAAAAATTCTACATAGGGGTGAAAATATAAAGAGCTTGGAAACCAGGTACTGAATGACATTTCCTAACACCATAGCGACATTATATTGGAACACCAACCAGGTTCATTCCGAATATAAGGAAAACACTTGAAGGGATTACGTCAAGCCCTTCAATTATGTTTGTATGTGGGCCTCGCTGTAGTAACTCGCTAGCTAATGTTTTTGATAAACATATTTACATTAAAGTTTTTTTCCTGTCTTTTAAATTATGGAATTGTGGAAATGAATTAAGTATTACTTGGTGCATGAAACCTTAACCGTCAACCAAAGTATGGAATTATGGGAGCGAATTAAAGATTACGGGTTGCAGTGAAACCTTATACTAATCCAATAGGAAAACCAGAAAACTTAATTCCCTCAACTGTTTTCCTTATATTCATTCTGAATATAAGGAAAACACGTAATCATTTCTTTGATTATGACGTCAGCCTTTTTGTTTCCTTGTTTCACTTCCAAAATTTGAGGGTATCTCGTGTTCTTATCAGGTTGTGTTGATTGGGAATTCTATAAGAAGGCTTTCTTTTTTTTTTTATATCTTGCCAGAGCTGTCCGTTTTATAACGTTTTCGTTGTTGTTGTCGATATTGTTTTCAGGTGTTTGGTGTTTTGCTGAAATAATTTAGGATAAATTGTGCTTTTACATTTTCTAAAATTCTTTTTGGTATTTGATTGTGGTTCTGAAAATATCCGTGCGGGCATCGTGATGATGCTTTTCTGATTCAAAACGTGAGATGTACTCAGATATATGCTGTAATGATGAACGAGTGTATCTTTTTATTTATTAAAAACTGTAATCTTAATTTGAAAAGTATTTATTAAACTATACTTCAAATTAATCGTAGGCTGTTCATGAGAAAAAAAAGAAAGATTACAAAGAATTGATGACTTGTAAAAAAAAAAAAAAAAATTCAGATCACCTGTCTCCCCCTCTAAGCGTCCCCAGGTTTCTAAGAAGTGCCCTTCCCATTTGTAATAATTCCTCTGTGAAGTTCTCGTGCGCGTCTGATGCCCAAATTAGTCCTCTTTCAGGAAATCCATTATATTGTCTTGTTCCGTAATTATATTTTTCTTAGAATTAATCACATTTTCAGCGACTGTGGCCGATCTGAAGTATAGTTATTGGCATTGTCAGTTTGAAATATGACTAAAAGGTATAAAGCAACTTGGAACAGTACCCCGGTTGTAAAGGTATCTGGAAGATTTTAACGTAATGGTAACCAACATGTTTCAGTAACTTCCAAAATCTTTATGGTGATTCGATCAAAGATAACGAATTCGTGAAGGAAACATTTTAAGATGTCGTGTTCTGTTAAAAAAGAATCCATGAATAAATAAATAACCAAAGAATTAGATAAATAATCAAATAAAAGAAGAAAAGTGGACTGGAACAGCTTTACTAGGTAGAAAGATAAAAATTTTTTTTCCCTTCAGGGGGACTAAATAAATAAATAAAGAAATAGAAGGGCGTCTGAAAAACTAAATCTTAATTTATAGATTAAATAAAACGTTTCAAGTGAAACAACACAAAGAAACTCCTACCAGAGTCTTGGGCAGAACACCGAAATCTCGTGGCACTGTTGGAATTGCAGTGTATCCTTCAATATATTTTCGGACCATTTCCGCTTCGAACACTTTATTCTCCTCTGCCAATACTGTCGTTTGCTCTTCCTCCTCCATATATATTGACCATCTTTATGATCTTTCGTCCTCTTCCTCCTCCTCCTCCTCCTCCTCCTCCTCCTCCTCCTCCTTCCTCCTCCTCCTCCTCCTCCTCCTCCTCCTCTCTTCCTTCTGCAACTATTCTTGTCCCCAGAATTTCTTACCTAATCTTTGACAAGCTTTAACGATTTTCCTTTTCCTCGATTTGCTGTCGCCTTAATTTTTATTTTTTGATCATTTGTGTATGTGCAGGCATCTGTGCTCTCTCTCTCTCTCTCTCTCTCTCTCTCTCTCTCTCTCTCTCTCTCTCTCTCTCTCTCTCTCTCTCATCTTTGACAAGCTTTAACGATCTTCCTTTTCCCCCATTTGCTGTCACCTTAATTTTTATTTTTTGATCGTTTGTGTATGTGCAGGCATCTATGCTCTCTCTCTCTCTCTCTCTCTCTCTCTCTCTCTCTCTCTCTCTCTCTCTCTCTCTCTCTCTCTCTCTCTCTCTCTCATACTATATCCTCACCTTCTACCACTCGCATCTCTGCCCATCTTTCCACGCCCTAATTACGAGCCTGCCATCTCAGTAATTTTTAGAAAATTACAGGTTGCTGGAAATATATGTTAGGCCTCTTCTGATTTAATGCGGAGCGTGGTAGGCGCTGATTGGAAATTTATTAAATTTTGGATTTGTTTGTATGGTATCATGCTACTTCATCCAAAGCAGAATGTTTAGTTCACTGACATGTTCAAATTTCAAGGGGTCATTTTCAGTTATCTTGTTTAATTGATGCCTTGCTGACATATTTGTTTTTGCTCTAGTAATTTTGACATTTGGATCCCCCCCAAAGCCCCTGCCCATCTCCCCATGGTAGGTGACACTTATTTTTAAGTTTGTTGCAGATGTTTAAGCATTGATTTGGAGGAGTTCAAGCGTTTTTATTCCCTTTATGAACGCCATTTTGTTTTCCTTGTTAGAATTATCTTTATCATTATAGAATTTCTCTATCGTTATGATAAATTCCCTTAAATTATATTACCCTTACTTTTTAGTGTAAATGTTAATTTTTAGGCATCAGATTCCGATAAGTAAAGACAGATAGGATGACATTAGTATTTTTTTAATGCCTCCTGTTTCATTAGCAGTGTCTGTTTGTGTGTTTTGTGGGCGGACAGGGGAGGCCAGGCGTTCAAAAGTTCAATCGCTTTTATGAGAGGTGTCCTTATGGGTTTGCTTCTTATAACTGCACATATTATAGAGATAAGTGGCAAGGTCGATTACGCCAGCCGCTGTTCCTTCGGACAATCTTGACATTGCAAGAGGGCGGAAAAATCCTTTCGCGTGGTCTTTGTTTGCGCTTTCAGTGCACAAACATCTACTCATGTTTCAGCGGTTCTTCGTGTTCTTTTGTTTTCCTCCTCCTCCTCCTCCTCCTCCTCCTCCTCCTCCTCCTCCTCCTCTCCTCCTTTTATCGTTCCCTTTTCTGTGCTCTTGTCTTTATTGTTCTATTTAACCTTCAGTTTTACTTTCAGTTTAATGTTCCCCTACTTTTCCTCATCTTGGGTTACTCTCGTTTCTCTCCTCTTCCCTCTTTTTCTAACGATAGCGCTGTGACCGTAAGGGGAAAAAATTGTAGCGGAGAAAGTTTTTATACGGCTGTAATATCTCTTCCACGTTTCCTCTTTTTCGTTCTTTATCTCTCTACGAAGACACATGGTCATGGGAAAAACAGATTTCGCTGCAAAGGGTTTTATACGGCTGCGGTATTTATTCATCCCCCCCTTTTTTTTTTCTTCCCCCCTTTTTTGGGGTGGTCCTCTACCTCCCACGTATTTCCACCTGCCTTTGATTCTCATACTTATCTCCCAAAATTCCAAGACGCTGAGATTCCATTCCGCCTTTGATGCCGCAATCTCTCTCTCTCTCTCTCTCTCTCTCTCTCTCTCTCTCTCTCTCTCTCTCTCTCTCTCTGCAGTGAGGGTAGGATCTATTGGTATCATGGCCTTGAGGATAGATTTAGTTGTAACATCTTTTCTGGAACCGGCGTAGGATTAGCTTATTTGATCATTATTTTTTTTTATTCGAATTAAATGAATAAATAAATGGGTGAATTTTTATAGTAATTTCATTAGTCTTTTAGTATACACACAAACCGGTGATGGAGCTAATAAACACCCCCTTCTTACATGGTTCTTTATTCACCTTTTTGTCATAATTACCTTCCGACCTAGGTAAGAGCTGAAAGCGAAAAGTTCAGAATTTTGATCTTTCATCCTCAACACCACCCACCTCCCTCACACCACCCACAATCATCCTGACTGTTCTTCGGATTAGTATTAAAACATTCATTGAACCCGGGATGGATGCCAATGACTAATGTGCCCTATGGGTCTGACTATCGCTGGCATAACAGATGAAGGAACTAAGGGTATTTTACAGGTGCTGTCCAGTAGAATACCCGCTGAAGGTTTTCCTTTTTGTTTTGTGATGTCTGGGAAACGGCGTCTAACAGAAAGCTCATGGATCAGAACATGAGATGCCATTACCATGTTCTTTATTTTTACCGGTTTTATTAAGAAAGGTGAGGCTTCTGCTTCTTTTGTTACAGTTTTTGAGAATTCAAAGCGTTGTTTTTTTTAGCTTTGGAAGTGCTTTGTATATTAAATTATATAGGGGTGGATGCCCTATGTTTAGTGTATTTTTATTAATTACAGCATGAATGAAGAAGGCTTTTCTTTTCGTTTGAAGAAGACTTTTTCTTTTTTGTTTGTGTGTTGTTCTCTTTAATCTGGTCCCTCCCCTAGTTGGTGCAGGGAACTTATTTCATGAGACGCTTCATGAATTACAAAGAATCGCTCTAGTTTTTGGGTCTGTATTATACATAGAACGAAATACTTGTTTTGATTTTTTATCCATGTCATGTAAAGGGGGGCTTTGTTTTGAAATGGTTTTCCGTTAACTGTATTTGAAATATCTCTAAATATTTTCTGTTATTCTTTATGATGTAGAGAGCATGTGATCGGAAATAATTTGTATCAGTAAATAGCCTTGTGTTAACTGAATCGTGATTTTATATGATATATATATATATATACAGTATACATATATATATATATATATATATATATATATATATATATATATATATATATATATATATATATATATATATATATATATATATATATATATATATATATTTATATATATATATATGTTAGCCTCAAGAATGTTTTACCCATCCAGGTAATGTCTCACAGAATGAATGGAAAACGTTTTCCATTTTAGAAAGTTTATTCTTTTACCTCATTATCAGTAAAGGAATGTTACCGACTCGCTAAAGTAGCTCTTGATATTGGATTACTTTGATATTCAAATGTAAAAAGAAAAATTCATCTTTGGAGTTCTCACAGGGATTGCTGTTTGAAAGTTTGCCATAAATGAACAGTGACTTAGTTCACCAACTTCAGTCCTGGAAACAGGATAGCATCGTCTGAATTTCCAGTCCGTTACCAGTATTATTCTCCCCTCCGTAATTATTATGAAATTCTGATGCCGTGACGACTTACCGAATTTCACTTGATTTTTGGGAAGATCAAAGTAATTTTGTTTTTTCATAAAGGTTGTATGGTACAACACTTAGTTCTTTTAAGACTGCATAAAGGTTTTTCTTGTAGTCCAGGGAGAAACGATGTAGTCGTTAAATTGATGAGAAACATCAACGTTTTAGTCCTCTAAAGTAGACATCAGCTTATAAATAACAGTACTCTCTCTCTCTCTCTCTCTCTCTCTCTCTCTCTCTCTCTCTCTCTCTCTCTCTAGCCAGTAGCCACCTATGGGCCCAGTCCACCCAGCCATCTTGAATGAGAAATGGGCATCCTACAATCGTGGTGTCATCATCACCGTTCATAGGCATTAATCACTTCCTATCAACTTCATTCGCCATAATTCTCTCGTCTCTTTTTCTCTCGCTCTCTTTCTTCTCCTCCGCCTCGTCGTCGTCGTCGTCCTCCTCCTCCTCATCTTATCCCGTTCCACTTCCCTGTCTTTTCAATTTCTCTTCCACAGTCATCATCATCATCTCTTGGCAGAGGTGTGTCTCGATCATTCTGCGGAGCGGATAGTATTGGTTTTCCAAGCATTCTATCACTTTCGAGGGTTCTCTCTCTCTCTCTCTCTCTCTCTCTCTCTCTCTCTCTCTCTCTCTCTCTCTCTCTCTCTCTCTCTACTGAGAAGCATTTTGGTGTCGTTTACCAGTTATGTGACCTTAATATACCATCGCCTAACTGAACAGCGATCTAGGTTCTGGATCGTTGGTGTAGTTTTAGTTCAAACTGTATACGGAGACGGACACTTGAATTCTTTCAGCTTTTTCCGCTCCTGTTTCTACATCTTATCGCCGCTCTGGCGCCTCGTTGCAATCTAAGAATGATTCCATGCCGCAGTCCAGCATCCACTTGGTGACAAGGTAAAGAAACTAAAATGTTTCCTTTAACCACTAAACTCAGTTTTTTTCTTACTTTTTGTTATACTTTTTTGTTATTATCTTTTGTTATTATTTTTTGCACTTTCTTTCTCTGTCATTTGTGCTCTCTCTTTACTGAGTTATTTAAACTCCTTATTTTTAGTCTGAAATTACCTTGTAAACTGTTTCATGTTCTTTGTTTTCTTCGAAGGAACACAGAGAGAGAGAGAGAGAGAGAGAGAGAGACGCAATGATTTATCCAAAGAATATACTGGCAGCTTAAGAAAAGTTATTGTCATGAAAGGTCATCGACGGTGAAGTTGGAAAGGGCGGGGGTGGCGGCGGTCATTGAACTAAAGACAAGTTTAGTGCACCCATTTCTGAAAGTAGGGGTTTCTGTACTCGAAGACAGCTCCATTATTTTTCCGTTTATAAACAGCTAAGTTTTGGGACATCTGAAACTTCGTTGTCTGGTGATATGGTTCAGAAATGTCACGAGTTTTGTTTTTGCAAGTGCAAAAATATTGTTATCAGTAATATAAAAAGTAGACATACATATTGATTCGTAAAATTGATATCCTGTAAAGCATGTTATGCAGAGTAAATTTCTTATATGTGAAAATGGAGGAGACAGTGAGAAAAGAATAAGAAGTAAATAACACTAAAAGAACAAAGACATAAATTTAAACAT
>NC_089784.1:7873003-7880503 GCF_040412425.1 Macrobrachium rosenbergii | reverse complement strand
CTGTTGTTAAGGTGCATTTCTGATGAGTTAAATCTTCTTCTCTTGGGATACGATGCTTCATCTCATCCTAGCTGTTTTGATTTCGCATCATATACACGCACACGCCCTTCCTTCGGCATTACTTGCCTCCCCTGAGCAATGCAATCTTCATCTCCCTCCATCTCCTCCTTACCTCCTCCTCTGATTCATAGCAACTCTTATCTTATTCATGACATCCCCTCCCGCCCACCGTGTTCCCCGAGACTCATCCTTTCTTCGTTGTAGTTTTGTCTACCGCATCGCAAATGGTTTTATTTACGTTTCCCCCGCGCTTTCAGTTCCCTCACCTCGCACCTCTTATTACTCCTTGTTATCTTGCATTCGTGCATTTAATAACACTTCGTCGTGTCTATTTGGTCTGCATCCAGCTTTATTCCCCTCTTCCATTCACCTCTTCGCCCTCCCCTCTCTCAGAACGTGGCGCAGAGGGAGCTGGAAGAGAGTGGGAGCGAGCGAGGTCAGTGCGAATGGCAACCGCTGGAAACAGTTTGCTGGAAGACTCTGTGGGGCGAAGAGCTACGGGGCCTCGGCCAGCTCGTGGCTCATGTGAAGTAGAGACCAAGTCCCCTCTAGTCTGATCCTCCCCTCCTTGGTTTGTGTGAGTGTGTGTGTGTGCGTGCGTGCGTGCGTGTTCTGCATTGTGACGCCGCTGGTTCGGTTGTTTTGGTTGTGGCTGCGGTGGTGGTGGTGGAGGAGGGTGTAAATTTTGGGTTGGAGGTGTTGTGGAGGCTGGAAAAAGGTGGGTGGTTGTCGCAGGCTTTATTTTCATTTTCTCTCACGTGTTATGTATGGACATTGCGAATCGGTTTAGAAGGAGCGTTCTTTAGAGATCATCTTCCTTTTTTAAATCCCATTTTCTTTGCCTTGAAACCTTTACCAATACGTATCTTGTTAGCATCTTGCTTTTTGTGATGCTTTGGTAGACGAGAGGCAAAGTGTGAAGGCGTGAGAGAATAACCGGGGATAAGAGATTGGTTGCCGTAAAAGGAAATGAAAGCGCTTGATTTAACCTTGCTGAGGTAAATCCGGTAAAAAAAGTTGGCCCTCACCCTGCGGCGTGTCCGAGCGGAAAGGAGTGTTTCATCCCATTTGTGAGTCTTTTGGTCGTAATCCGTCACCTCGGAGAAATACCTGGCTAAGATGGGGTGTACGATGTCGGCAGAGGATAGGGCTGCGAGAGCCAGGAATAAAGAGATCGAGAAGAAGATGAAGGAGGATGCAAATGAGGCCGCCAAGGATGTCAAGTTGCTCCTACTAGGTAAGGACAGAGGACAAGACTTCACCTGGTCTTTTCTCTTTCTTCCCTTCTGCATGAGTTATTTGCTCCTTTTTTATGTCCAATCTTTATTTTTTCAGTACAGATAGCCGTAGTGCCTTTTATAATTATACTCTCTCTCTCTCTCTCTCTCTCTCTCTCTCTCTCTCTCTCTCTCTCTCTCTCTCTCGTGCCCCTTATGCATATATAAATGTATGCGCAGGTAAATTTATGCTCCCGTGAATTGATAATACGCCTTTCTAGGAAATTCGGTATGCCGGAACCGACTCTAGAATAGGAAGCAAATGGTTTGTGGAAGAATCTGTGTGAAGTTGCCGGAAGTTTAAAAGAGAGGTCCAGTTAACGTGATGACTGAAGTAAGATTTTTGCCTAAATATAAATTATGAATTAGACATAAATTATGAAATATGCATGTTCCTGAATCTTTATTATATTCCGCAAGATATCCCATCATTTTGACTAAGTGTCAGTACAGAGAGTTTGTCAGGTATATGGAGCAGAATTGATATATAATTACTAACTTTCAGAAATGTAGGAGTAAATTCGTAGCTGCCGGGAAGTCCTTGTTTAGGAGCATAAGTGTGTTGTTAGGAGGGAAGTGACCTTGTCGTACTTGCTTGATGTTGTGAGACTAAACGCCAAAAACGATAGAACCCTGTAAGGAGTCGTGTTGGAAAGAATCGTAACTGATAAAGTGAGAGTTAAGGCAAGCTAACTTTTGAGACTAGAAGAACGGAAGTATTTTTCAGAAGGAACTGAGAGAAAATACATTAGATGACAGTAAGGTGTTTCTTACAAGAACAAAATAACCTAGTGAATAAGTTTTATGAAAAAAGTAAATAATATTCTGAAGAAAGTAATGTCATTTCAATAATTAATAATAAATAAACTCACTGTGACTCAGTGTTGATGATAATGTCTCCTAAGACATCCATTTCATGCTGAGTCACGCAATATCTATTGGCAGAGATTTACCTGTTACTGTTATAGATATTGTCAGACTAGTATACTCATACAGTCAAAAATGACGGGAAGAGAGAGTAGAGACAGCGAGTCCCAACCTTAGGGACGTTACGTACCGCACTGAGGTTCAGGCCAGAACACCTTTATCATGCATACTTATTTAGGGACCCGTGCCCGTGGTGAGAAGGATGGCTCTGGGCTTATCGACAGTAGACTTAAGCTTACGGTTTATTACCTGTAGACCATCGTTGTTATACGCTGAAAAATATATGAAGACATCCCGTTTGATTGCAGGATCACAACCACCTTCATTTGAGAAACGGTGACTCTTGAAGGTGAAATGTTTCTTTTTATAAATAGCTTATTTATACAGGGGGTGAGCACGCAAGCCCTCCTCCCGCCCCGGCGTAATGTCGGCTGTACGACATCTGATTCTCTTCTTGGGTTAAACGGGCATTATTGGTAATCCCCAAGCCTGCCGCGAAAGTTTTATTTTTGTCTATAATACGATAGAATATGATGGAGACATCTATGAGGATTCAACAGCAGCGAACGTGATGAAGACCGTCTTGACAGGATGGGTAACTTTAAAATCTAGCATTTGTTGATGTTGTCCTACTTAACGTTATTCTTTATTTAGAATACATTACCGGCACCAGTCGAGACGATTGTGCAACATTCTAATTGTTATCTTTATCTAAACGGCGATCCATTTCATTCGTTTATGAATGCAAAAATGTTTCAAGTGATGCTTTACTGTACCTCCTTGCAATTCAGCCAACCTCTCTAGCTATTACTTGTTAGTGTAAATGTCGGTTTCCGCTCAATTTCACCTTGAGATCCTTCTTTATTTTCTTTATTTTCGGGATCTCTCTGCCTTGACGTCCAATCGCTCCTACTCTCTCATTTTATTGTCTTGAGGGATGAAAGGCTTAAGGTACCCCGGTGCTTAGCTTCATGGCCTAAATTTCATGACTCAGTCTGTCATTAAGCACTTGATTGGAAAAAGGATTCAGAAACATGAAGACGTGGGGATTGGTACGAGTTCATTTTGTTTTACTAGAACGAGTTTGCTAAGTAGTACTTTACTCGATAAACTGATTCGTCAGGTAACTTTTACTCTCAGTTTTGTCTTGCACTAATATTTTACATGATTAATAAACCAAAATAAATCCCCTAAAATGCGGCACCCATCAAAATTGCCGATTGAATCCAACCAGTGCCCTTCGGTTAGCCGGTGGAGCAACTAGGACACTTACAGGCCTTTGATGCCGTTGTATGTGACGGATTAAAGGAGGGATTAAAGAAAAGGAGTCGTTGCTGTACAGGTAAATATGTTTGCTTTATTAATATATATAAATATATATATATATATATATATGTATATATATATATATTTTATATATATATATATATATATATATATATATATATATATATATATATATATATATATATATATATATATATATAATAATAATATATATATAAGATGCATCTGCCCTAAACTTTACAGTATTCGTGATCTGTCTTAATTTTTACGCCTCAGTTATACTCACAGTGTGGGAAAATATGCGATGAATTTATATTCATATGTAAATATAAAGAAGGAACCTTTAAGTCACTCTTTGTGTGTGTGTGAGAGAGAGAGAGAGAGAGAGAGAGAGAGAGAGAGAGAGAGAGAGAGTGGATTTCAATTTGTATAACTGTATGTATAATTGTATAAATACACGACTGAATGTATGTACTTGTAGAATTTTCCAGATGGCAGAGGAGATCATTTAGAAATGCCCAGAGGAAGAAGGGAAGAAAGACCTATAGATGGTGTTGAACAAATAGAGCGAAGGAGGTGTTGGAACGGAAGAGCCTCCGTATCCAGGAAGCAAGAGAATGAATATAAGATACAGATGATTGGCGTTCTTTGTTCGGGGTTGTCGGCGCTGCTTGTGGGCGTGTCAATTCGAAGCTTGTATGCGTGGGACTGATTGTGGAAGGAGAAAAAGATCTAATAGGTATGTGGTTCAGGAAGTTAAAAACCAGCGTGAAAGTGTATTTAAGATATGAACAGAGGGTTAAGGACTGTGAAGACTTTATTATTTCTTCAAAATATATCTTTTTAAAGAAGTGTGTGGAAACGGGGTTTTGTGATGTAGCCGTCACCCATTTAAATCAACGTATGTTTCTGCCCGGCTCCGATTGCAAATACCTAATCGCTCCCAAATTCTGGGAGGTTGTGTCTTGGAAGTGTATTTTTCCATGCGCATGAGCTGTAGTTGTTGCCAGTTTATATATGTGACTAAAAGTGATTTTCACCATTTTATTCGATATTAACAAAGTTCAATCATGGTCATCCCGCTTTTACGAAATCACGGAAAGCGTAACATTCGGAAAATCGTTCAAATGAAATTATGGTAAGAGATGACTAGTTGGCAACTGTAAAGCACAGCGTTATATTTAGGAAGTTTGCGTATAACCAGTTTGCAACTGGTAAGAAGTAGCTCTTTGGGCAAAGATAGGACATCCACCCACGGCCTTTATTAAAAATATACAAGACACAGAATCAGCCGAGGACTGTAATTGAGAGGCACATGGATAAAAAGATCTTGGAAGAAAGTTGAAAAGTATAATTAACTCCATTTCATTTTTATTTTTTTTACTGCTGTTCAAACTCTGGATTTCTAAAGTTGATCAAGATGGGAAATTAGTTGCCCCTAAAGTTGTCTGTTAATTGCTAAAGGGACCTGATATCTTATTCATCGGCAGTTTTCTCGACCATCCAGAGCCGCATTAATATTTGTCTGTCATCAGCCTCAGATAAGTTCGTGAGATTCCTGGCTCGACTTCGATTGAAGCCAGACAGAACCCCATATAAACTTGTGAGTTTACCTTGAGTCTCGAATGCAAACACTCTTGTTTGTCTTTGCTTTGAAACTTGCTTCGAGGTCCTGCAGAAGATTTTGATATTGAAAGCCGACAGGCTTGTGGCAACTACTATCTGCTCTTTTTTTTCGTTGTTAGTGAATAAAAAATGGTACAAATCTCTGCATGTAAGTGAGTGATTGTTCGTGATTAAAAATAAGAGAGATGGGATTTTGGAATGAAAATGTTAGCCTCATGAGGAATTTATGTAAAGGGAAATATTGTTTACAAGTTTAAAATGTTGTGACAGGTGACGTCATTCGCAAATAAATGATAACAATGGCGATGATGCCGATTATTAAAAGTAATTTTCTTACTTTTAGCATTACGAGCTGCATTTACAGTAAACATTTCGGGTATAATCTTTTGGATTATATTTCCCTGTCGTGTGTGAAGTGGGCATTCATTTGGTTGGAGGGTAATTTATAAAATGGGAAATTTTGGTTGCAATATCTTGTGTCTGTGAATGTTATGTTTTATAATGAAAAATGTTGATAAATAGTTCATTTGTGCGAGTGTTTCAAGGAAGTTTAATGATTTTTACACGCAGGTAAATCTTTGTAAAATGTGAAATTTTTTTCTTATGCGAGTAAGTTTAGGAATGCTTGATGATATCACAAAAATTTTCCCTCTTATTTTAAAGTAAATATGTAATGAATAAGTCTAATTTAGACGTTTTCCGTATATAAGACAGGAGAACGTTTTATCAGATTTTTTTTTACATTGGGCCTTTGTGTAAATGAAAGACCGATGTAAATGAAGAACACATACACATATATATGTTATATATGTTTTATATATGTTATATATATATTTATATTTGCATTTATGTATTTGAGGTAAGATCCATGGTGAAATACATGTTATGAAACTTCTAGTTTATTGGAAAACAAGTCCACAGTAGTTGGACGAAAATGTAAGTTTTTGTACATATATGTTTTTAATACACTAGAAGTTTTATTACACACACACCCACACACAAGCACACACACACACACACACACACACACACATATATATATATATATATATATATATATATATATATATATATATATATATATATATATATGTGTGTGTGTGTGTGTGTGTGTATGTATATATATATATATAGAGAGAGAGATCTTGGCGTTATACTAGCATTTTTGCTTTCAGCGATTGTGCAAAACTTTCATAAAACGTATTTATTGCTTCGTCTTCATCGACTTGAGAAAAAGTCTCTCCACGTCGTAAATGGGGAAATGTTCTTGGATATCCATTTCCTCTTAATACTCCCTGATTCACAGTGCGTTAATATAAGAAAGCAATTGTCTGCATATCTTCTTATACCAGAATTTTCTATGGGTACCTTAATTATTATTATTATTATTATTATTATTATTATTATTATTATTATTATTATTATTATTATTATTATTTATTAGTTATTATATTATTATTAATATTTATTAGTTATTATTATTATTATTATTATTATTATTATTATTATTATTATTAAATTACAAAATCCACATTTATGTAAAAAGTACTGTATTTACAAATAATAAAATGAATTCAGGAGCTTTCGAGCCTGCTCAGCTCCCTTCTTCAGCTGAAGAAGGGAGCTGAGCAGGCTCTCGAAAGCTCCTGGAATTCATATTATTATTTGTAAATACAATTTACATAAATGTGAATTTTGTATTTTATAAACATATTCACGGGATTGTGAAGAAGATTTGCAGTATTATTATTATTATTATTATTATTATTATTATTATTATTATTATTATTATTATTATTATTGCGGTAGCTCCAGGAGCAGAGCTTAAGGTAAAAGTGCCCTCAAGAAAGTACTTAGAGGTGTATTTTTTACTTTTCATTGTATGTGACGAAATCATCTAGCCTTAGCCCCCTGAAGTGCACGTAAGGGCTCGAAGAACTCGTCCCTGTTATCTCATGAAACACTTATCGTCATCTGCTTCCCTTCGCACTGACGTCCTTATTATCATCCCCTAAGTCCTCTTTGTCCTTTGCTGCAAGACAATACCCCCTAATAATCCAGCAGTGAACTAATCGCTGACTGTTGTAAGTTGTTTCAAAATTTAATGGCGATGCACATTCTTAACCTATTTGGTTGCGAATGCGAAAATACTCGGCAAGACTTTGTTACGGCATGGCAAACCAAATTATAGAAAAGAACCCCTCTCAAGTTGGAGAACATTTAGGCCCGTAGGCCTTTTTTTTATTATATACTGGAGAAGTAGAAATGTGAAGAATCAAATATGAAGTAGTTTGTGGTAATTTTTCAAGCCTGTTTCTTCTCG
>NC_089784.1:7813003-7868003 GCF_040412425.1 Macrobrachium rosenbergii | reverse complement strand
AAAAATACTGTGCTGGCTTTTATAACCAAACTATAAAGCATTCTGTATGTCGTTAAGAATTTAAAAAAGTACACTTTTTATTGAACTTTATGTGAATAATTTTTTTTTTTTGCATTAACAAGCATTCCAAGACATGCCTGAAGGTCGTAACCGAACAGGATTAAACTTTCGTTTTAGAGCAAGAAGGACAGAGATGTGGTTCAGAAGTCTTTCTAACTGTCTTTTGCTTACATGAGGAATTCTTCCTACGTGTTACTCATTAACAGTGAATGAGTTTCTATTCTAGGGGATTGAAGAATTCTTCCTACGTGTTACTGATTAACAGTGAATGAGTTTCTATTTTAGGGGATGAAATTGATGCTCCATCCGAGAAGATAGATTTTTGTGTATAGATGCACCGGTTTTCATTATGCCATCAACTAACGCTTGGAGGCTTCCCTGTGAACCCATTGGAATTTCAGAGGTATACTTGCTGTTTCTATGTTGTTAGTTTAACCGTTCCATCGGTTCCCCTTTTAGAGATTTGGATGTTGGATATTTTTTCTACTAAAGCGAGGCCATTCTCAGTGACACGTTTTAGTACCTAACGGAAATGAGAGGATTGGATGCTCAGTGGAGTATCCATTAAAGCGTACGAGCCTCCCTTCGACAAGCTATGTACGCTGAACCAGGTAGATATCAAATTGCAGTCACATGCCAAAGGATACTGGTTTGTGTGTGTATATTGTTTGGGTGTTTTTTAAATCCTTCCATAATCTTTTAAGATAAGATTATTACTCAGGTGTAATGTAAGACTGATTCTTTTAAAGCGTAGAAATAAAGACGTGCATTTATTCTTATTCCCTCAACGGTTTACAGTAGCTCATATAAACCTACTTCAGCATTGAATCTTATTGTTGTCTTAAATACTTAGAAATAACACGTCTCAAAACCTTTAGAAGGACAAACCCAAGAAGGTGTTATTATTCTTCTGAGCAGGTGCATGCAGAGACGTTGTTACTGTAGATTAAGGTGTCACTATGTCAGCACGGGTTTTGTTACTGAAGCATTTCATAAAGGAAGTTTAAACCTACGAGAGAAAGAACGCGGGTGGTAAGTGAAATTCTTATTGACAACCGAGACTTACCCACTTTAAACCATTCGTTGCCCATTGGAAAGAGAAGCATCTAAGGAAGTGAATCCTGATATAGTCAGGGGAAACCAGAAAGGAAAATGGGAAGGTTTTGTTTGAAAAAGAGTACCAAACTTTAGGAAAATTGCCCCAGTGATTTCAGTTGCTAGTTTAGTTGTAGTAAGAACAGTAGATGAACATTTTTTGTTTTGAAGTGGTAAAAGTTGGAAAAAGGAAAGGAAAACATAAAATAGGGAGAAAATCATAGACCATTGAAAAACATTATGACAAAAAGGGAGAAGAATATTTGAAAATAATTTTTATAAGATGAAGGAAATATCCGATGGATAAGAATTTTAAAAGTTAGCAGACCAAGAATGTGTTCGGCTTGTTTGCAGGCAAAAACATCAATAACTGAAATGGTTTTGGGGCGACTTATTATTTGCCAGTTGTATAAAGATCCAAGTCTTAATCGAATATAAACCACTAGTTGTTTCTGTGCAATGTCTTTAGATTGATGTAGCTTACCAAGCTGGCAGTGATACCAACTCCGCTACACTGAAGATAACTTTTTGCAAACATTTTTTTTTATTAACCTTATTTTCATTGTGACTGAGAGTCCAGTTTACAAGTGATTTGTCTGCCTTTGGTTTGAAGACAAAAGCAGTTGGCCATATGCTTGTTATTAGCTGAATTGTATCTTGAAATTTATTGATAATTACCTAAATGGCTCCTCTTGTTTGTTCTGCCAGCCCTGTAAGGCTTATGCAGTAGTTCTACGCTCTGTTTGGAGAATGGATGTATTAATCAGATAACCACCAGCTTTCATTTAAGAGCGGCCGAGACGACAGCTGCAGCTCTTGCAGGTGTATTGGGATCAACTGATTCATCTGTGAACTATATATTGGGTGCAGTTGTATTCTGCAGCTTTTGTGCAAAGGTCTTTACTTGCTGGGAGGACTGTGAAGTTGATTTAAAGAAACTTGGTCCCCTCAGTGGTGACTCAGTGTAATCTAGAAAGGAAATGCCTTTTAAACCTGTGGCTGTAACTTGCATTCCTAAAATCCATATCGACGCAAGGGGACTTCTGGTGGAGTTTTAGGAGGGATAAACTCTTCACGCAGATGTTTATGCTTCATGTAGATTGATAAAGCTTTGTCTGTTTTTCGAGGGGCTGGACTGGCTTTTAAGGGGTTTTGCCTCTCTCTCTCTCTCTCTCTCTCTCTCTCTCTCTCTCTCTCTCTCTCTCTCTCTCTCTCTCTCTCTCTCATGTAAAAATTGGATTTTCTTAGGGATAAAACGAATCACATCAGATACATATTTTTTCCTGATTAAAAAATATTCCTTTTAGTTAATACATCGCCAGTTAAATTTAGCCTTTTCAGCAGAAAATGCTAATAAATAACGTTGTAAAGTTATGACATTCGAAATTTATTGTTCCAAGGCGACTACTTCTTTGTTTGCAAGAGTAACTGATTATACAGTTATTTCTTTCCGTCAGATACTGACATCCTGCCTATTAAGGCCTGGTGCTTGTGAGAGAGGCCGCCTTAACTGACAGGGAACCTCAGGTGGGCTTCTGTGATCAAAGTTTGTCCGTTGTATGTGTGTATGGTGTAATTTCACACCTTATACAATTTCAGAGCTCCCCGATGCTACCCGATGGTTTTCAGTCAAACTACGTCAGAACATCTTTTGGTAAATAGAACTAATATTTATTCCAGTTGGGTAACATGTCTACTTATAAGGCAACATGGTTGAAAGTAGCGTGAGATCTTTTCAAGCTTTCTCTAGAACTACTGAAATGACAAGTCAGGTGAAAGTTTATACTTGTTCAAACCAAGGCCTTTGGGGGCAGAATGGGTTTATGTCAGGGTCCAAAATTGCATAGGAATATGTTGGAAAATATGTTTAAAAATCTTTTCAAGAATATGTTGAAAAATCTTTTCAAGAATATGTTGCAAAATCTTTTTAAAAATCTTTTCAAGAATATGTTGAAAAATCTTTACAAGAATATATTTGAAAAATCTTTTTAAAAATCTTTTCAAGAATAATTGGATTACGTTTTGACAGATTAAAATGCAGTAATCCATATGTTACCCATGAGACTCTGTGTTAATATTAGCAGCTGTCATTCATACATAAGGGATATATTAAGAAAATCTTGAAGTTTTTCTACACGTATTCTGTTGGCTGGCTGTGGACTTTTGCTTTCTGGACTTTTTAATTTTTTTTTATATTGAACCAATAATGTAGCAGCTCTTTTCCAGTTTATTACGTCCCGGAGGGGGTTAGTGCCGAAAGTGCACCACATGCGGTACACTGTAGGCATTACTTGAGGTTCTTTGCAGCGTCCCTTCGGCTCCTAGCTACAACTCCTTTCATTTCTTTTATTGTACCTCCATTCATATTCTCTTTCTTCCATCTTACTTTCCACCCTCTCCTAATAATTGATTCATAGCGCAACTGCGAGGTTTTCCTCCTGTTACACCTTTCAAACGTTTTTACTATCAATTTCCTTTTCAGCGTGGGATGACCTCATAGATTCCAGCCTCTGGCCTAAACTCTATATTCAATTCAAGTCTATTACGATAGCTCAAACATTGATTTCAAAGCTGCTGCCTGCTTAATCCTGTGGGTACGTCATGTTCAATAAACGTATTGCAAATGTCGGGTTTCCCTCGATTTGGAATTTATGTAATCGATCTGAATTTTATTATTGTTATTGTCATAGTTGCTATGCGCTTTGCCGCGGTTGGAAGTTATTGAAGGCGCTTATGTAATGGCTACCCTATTGATTATTCAGTAATCTATCTTTCTATCTATCTATCTATCTTTCTAACTATCTTTCTATCTGTTTATCTGTCTGTCTATCTATCTATTTATCTATCTATCTATCTATATATATATATATATATATATATATATATATATATATATATATATATATATATACAAGTTTATTTTTTGCTAGATGCAGGTTTCCAAAAAGTGGGATGGCTTCTGATAAAAGTAAAGAGAGAGAGAGAGAGAGAGAGAGAGAGAGAGAGAGAGAGAGAGAGAGAGAGAGAGAGAGTGAGAGAGAGAGAGAGAGAGAGAGAGATGAATTTACGTGAGTTACTCTCAAAGGATAACATTCCAGAGTTATACAACCGGTTACTGATATTTTAAAGAGGTGGAATCAGATTTGAGCATTGTATGAATTCATAATTTTCTACAGTGAATATCTAGACTTTTTTTTATTTCTGACATGATGATCATTTGCTGTCCTTTGTTGATCGTATTATGGAGAAATATTTGAAAGATTTTTCTCATAAAATATTAAGGTGGGAGTGTGCAGCCAGCGTTGTACTGTAGTATATGTATTGATCATTAAGCGTGAATACTGCAGTGGTGTGAGATTTTATTCAAAATTTTTCATTCAGTGCTTCTTTCGTTTTCGGCTGTATATATAATAAATAATGAATCTTTTTATTGTCCATATTGGTGATGGATTTATGTACGCGTAATTCACATTAACTTACATTGTCTGATCGTATACTTTTCCCATGAATTTACAGGAATGGCGTTCTCTTTGTGAAGAGACGCATTCAGGCGTAGTTCCCAAGTATAGTAACGAAGAATCCTATATGAATAGGGGCAGTGAATTTGGCTGCAGATATGAATAAATTGTTTCAGTTACTTTTTAGTACAGAGGGTTAGTACATGGCTAATCTTGACGTTGTGCGTTTACATGTACATCATTGTGGATGTGATAAATCCTTTTCAGTAATATGTACATTGAACTCGTATTCATGGAGAAACACGTGATGTTAATGGCAGCCATTAAAAAATAATTATGAGTCAGATAACATCATAAATGGAACACTATAGCCCAGATCACATTTTCGATCTTAAAGTGTATTATCAAGTATTGAAACACTTCCTCTCTTTTGAATATGTTCAAAGCCTCTCAAGGATGTTCTACCTATATTTAGTGTCTTCCATTCCAGCCAAATGTTAGAGGTAAAATCATTATATTTTTAGTAAGGTGAAATTCCTCTGCCGTGGAATATTTCAGCCGGTTTTCAAATACTGAAGACTGCATCCAGTTGCAGTTGAATTGTAAACAGTGTTTATTTTCCCAAACAGTTACAGGTTGCGTCAGCTAATGTGTCGTCCCCAAAGGCTCCTATTCTTTGTATTCTGAAATTCAGGTAAACTTCGGTTATTTTTATTAATGGCGTTGTTCCGTGGGGCAGTTAACACCATAATTATATTATTAAACATGTACACAGTAATGTATTTTTAAATCTGGTTAATTGTTTTGATAAAAGTAGAAAAGTGAGAGGGCATCTCTACTGAAACCTCTGAACGTAAATCATATTTGAGAAGGTTATTTATATCTCCATTTCCATTTCTTTCGACAGAAAGCCTCTCCGCAGTGTCATGTATATCGCTTCATTTGAAAAACCATGTAGAAAGCCTCTTTTCGAATAACGGTCAAACAAAGTCTCTCTCTCTCTCTCTCTCTCTCTCTCTCTCTCTCTCTCTCTCTCTCTCTCTCTCTCTCTCTCTCTCTCAAGTGGCAATCTTCTGGATTCCCGAGTTGTAACTTCGTTTGGGTATCGTGTTATCAGTGTCTCCAGTGTGCAAGTGCCTGTAGTAGGTCGACGTTGAATGACCTGCAATGCTTGGACGCTTCGTGCTCCTTAATTAGTCTTAGATTGTTCTGATTATTTCTATCTATTCTCCTTTACTTTAAAGGAGAGTGGATGTGTGACTAAAGGTAATTGGGAGAGCAATGCTGTCATTACAAAGAAGGCACGGTACACCGCATTCCAGCAACAATACAGAATTCAAAATAGTCTGGGAAAAAAAAAAGCGGAGGTGAATCCTTGTCTCTTTGGAGCCGGGGCTTTCATGCCCTCGCACTGTCGTTGCAAAAATACTACATTCTTCCCCTCAGTTCATAGTGAGATAAAAATGACTGAAATTGCCACGATGTGTTTCGCCATTGGCGGTGACACCTGTGTGACCTTTTAATGCATTGAATGACCTTTTACTGATTTCCTCTTATTAATGAGACCTCACTTGACATTTATACTTCTCATTTAAATACCAAATGCCTTTGTTGTAACCTTTGCAGTAATTTATAGACGAGAGGATGGTTTTGGATATTTTCTGTGTAAAAATGTTTATGTTGAATCAATTATTGTACTGTTTTATTTCCCTTGCAAGTTGATGTGACGTAGATGTAGTAAAATTCTTTTAAATTATTGCAGCAGTCACAGTTGCCTTTGATTTGTACAATTTCACGATCTTAATCGGAGACCTCACTGCCGGACTTTGTTTGCCAACGTTCATTCTACTTTGTAAAAGTACATAATATTTGGTTTACTAAGTTGAAAAGTTCTCTTGTGGAAGGAGAAAAAAAACGATATATAAAATATGGAATGCATTAACTGTCCGTCTCTCCATACATATCCCTTCATTTATTTATTGAAGAGTGACATTGTACGCCATTTAAAAATAAAATAACAACATTAGTTTTGCTATTTCTAATTGCTTATCTCATTAAATGTCCCATCTGTCTGTTGGTTGCTTCGTTACCATGTTTCCTCGACCTCTTCATTTTCCATCACAGATAAAGATACGGAAACGTGAAAAGTGGGAATTAAGCAGGAAAGACAAGAGAGGAAGCTTTATATAGAGGGGCACACTTCCTTGGAATGCTTCATGTACTCACTGTCTTTGTTATTCCTTACATTATAACTTTTACTAGCATTTCTTTGAACAAGGATTTATATTTGTTATGAGGTAGCCGTTTGATTAATATAATTCATGTTTGTATTTGTTTTCATTTATGAAGTGGTTTCACTTTTATTGATAGTCCGTATGCTCAATTTGTTTTGTGTCCCTTCCGTATTCTCATCATTCTTGATATTCTTCATATTTATTACTTACGACAACTATGACACGTTTTGGGATCGGTCTGTCTGTTAGACTTTGGGAGAGAGTGGGTCTAAAGCTTTAGGAAGAAGGATCCTTTTGTCGGGAGGTGGATGTGTGTGTGTGCGTTTGTGTGTTTGTGTGTGTGTGTGTATATATACTTATATTGTGTGTGTGTGTGTATTGACTATTCAGCCTTCTTGCATATGTTCCAGGATTAAGAAACCGAACCAGTACACGCCATACCCATAGATTCTGAATAATTGCCTCAACAATAAGTCTCGCTGAAGGTTGCTTCTTCTCAAAACCTGTAATTTAGTTTGGATCTAATCTACCTAAACTTTTTTGATAAAAAAAATGTTTTTTATAGTAGTCTGACATTGGCAGAGTTATATGCTCTGAGAGTTTTTCCTACAGGTTCATATGTCTGCTCTTCTTTTTTATACGTTTGTAGCTTTTTGTGTAATTTTCGTTTTTGGACTCGTATCCAGCTAGTCTCTCTCTCTCTCTCTCTCTCTCTCTCTCTCTCTCTCTCTCTCTCTCTCTCTCTCAAAGGATTTTTTTAAAACTGCCTGTGGTCTACCTTAACGTTAATGCTTCTCCCCAGACCTTACATCCGTCTTTGTCCCCTTCAACTCTTTTCTTTTCCCTACGTCCTCTCTTCCCCACCCACCCCTCCCCTCCCACTTTATGTATGGCCCCTTTTCATTTACCATAGAAGCACACCAGGCTTGATTCTCAAAGACCTCGTGGTGTCTTCCTCGTGCCGTAATTAGGCTAGTGACGTCATTGCAGCAGTCACCTTCGCCCCCTGTCCTCCTCCCCCTCCTCCTCCTCCTCCTCGTGTCCCTCCCACTCCTCCTCCATCTTGTTCTCCAGGTCCTTTGAAGTAGCAACATTTAGGATATAAAGCCTACCTAAGGTCTTCTCTTCGCTGCTCTTGAGAGTGCTCCAAAACAGAAGTTCCTTGGCTGGGATGTTTTTATCTCGATTTTTTAAAATGTTTGTTTTCATTTCCATAGTTATTGTGATTTTTTTCAATTTATTTCAGAGTGATGGAATATGATGTTTGTTTGGCAGTCTAGACTAGATGATTGCTTAAACCACTTGTTCTAATGTGTCCATTTAGCATTTTCAAAAAACAAAAAAAAAAAGAAGCATTTGTTGAGATAAGTATTTTAAATACACATCGTGAAAGTATCGAAAGTTTTGCAGGGAAATGCAATTTGGCCTCTGCAATTACCTTATTATAAAGTTTTCGTTTTGAAATTGAACTGACCTATATATGCTGAATAGTAAATCCATTTTCAGCAAAATCTGTCTGTTAAAAGTAAGTTCTCATTCATAAAGTACTATGTTAACTTAGTATTTTACAATGTATTTTCATCTCTCATTATAAAATATGTGTATTTATTAACGTGTATGTAACGGAAAACACACATATATATAAGAACACAAACACACACACACACACACATATATATTTATATATATATGTGTGTGTGTGTGTGCGTGTTTGTGTGTGTAACTGAATCACAAAGATATGGAACATGATGAATGTATAAATAAAGGCAAATGCTAGTAAAGGTCCATGTGTCTAAAAGGTCTAGCAACCACTCCGTTGTTTCACTTTTCCTTCGTGGCATTTACCATATATATATATATATATATATATATATATATATATATATATATATATATATATATATATATATATATATATATATATATATATATATATATATATATATATATATATATATATATATATATATATATATATATATATATATATATATATATATATATATATATATATGTTTTCATATGTGTATCTTTAAAAAGAACGTCAGCGAAAGAATAAATGAGGGCGTTTTGAGATAGTCCTGAAGACGATAGGTTTGGAGAAGGTTTATTCGGATGTGTTAGGAGAAAAAAAACAGAGAGGGCTGGATAGATGGTGTGGAAGGGTTATTGGAAAGGTAGTCTTTGATATTCAGTAAGAGTGAGACTACGTGTGCTGTAGAGGTAAATGATGTATATAGTGTTTGTATGGTGGTTTGACACAAAGCTAATAATAAGCCTTTCGTATTGGTTTAAGAAACAGCTGGTGTTAACGAAGCATTTGAGTGTGGTACATCTGGAAACATTTATAGTGTATATATATCTATATAACATATATATATATATATATATATATATATATATATATATATATATATAATATATATATATATATATATATATATATATATATATATATATATATATATATGTGTATATATATTATATATTTATATATATATATATATATATATATATATATATTTATATTTATATATATATATATATATATATATATATATATATATATAATCTTCTATATAATATTTCTAAGTGCGTGTCATAGTCAAAATGACCCTCTGCAATTTCTTCACACTTTTTGGATACGTGAATATTTCTTTCTATATCTGCATATCTATCTATCTAGCAGTCATCTATGTATCTGTCTTTCTGTGTCTATAACTATATCTGTATCTATATCTATATATATTAAAATATTTGTTAGTGCGGTTAAACTTTCACTTTTGCGTGATGGTGTTATTTCCTTCATTCCTGCTCTGAGAGAAGTAAATATTTTTATGAAAAATAAAAGGTACATTCCGGGAAAACAAATTCAATTCTTAACTTTCTTGCATCCTTATCGTGGGTCCAGAAACTATTTGAGAAAACAGGATAAGTATTTTATAGCTGAATTTACCTCCGGGTTCTAACATCATTTCAGATAAGCCCTTTTCTCTTACTTGTTTTCATGGAAGCCACTGTCAGTCGAACATTGTTGAAAATGAGTAAGCTTCTTATCTGTTTGTTATTGCAGATGTATAACCCCTCGTTGACATCTTCCTAAACCACGACCAGTATCTTAGGCCAAGTATTTTCACTCAGTGGAATAGCATAGAAATTCCCCACAGAACATAAATCATAGAGATCAGAACATAAATCTTAAGAGAGAGAGAGAGAGAGAGAGAGAGGAGAGAGCGAGAGATGTGTTTAGGCACATTCTCTCTCTCTCTCTCTCTCTCTCTCTCTCTCTCTCTCTCTCTCTCTCTCGTGTCTTATTTTATTTTCCAAATTTTCCCTGTGATACTTACATCATACTTTATTTTCAATTACAAATAATAATGATTTAAAGATTTATTTGCTACCAGGTGTAATACTAATTTTTAAACGAAGTTGGTGATGTAGTTTTGGAACAAACTTTATATTAGTCACTCAAAATTTATACAATTTAAGATTCTTTAAACTGACAGTCAGTAATGTTATATGTTCACTACAGTAATCTCTTTTTAAAGGATATCAGTCTGGCTGTTAGAGCAGAAATTGTAGAAAATGATTTTAAAATCTAATATAACTTCATTCTGAGAAGTTGTTCTGCTCCTTGAAACCTTCTTGAAATCAAACTGTGGAAGGAGTTTTTGGAATCATGGGATGGTGGGCATATATATTTAACTTACGTATTCTGCCGTACCGTGCCAACCATCCTTATTTCATATTCCTCTAAAATATAACTGAGCTCTGTTTTCTTGAGCGTCGTATGGAAGAAAATGTTGGCCTGGTGATATTTAGTAGGGTTACTCTCTCTCTCTCTCTCTCTCTCTCTCTCTCTCTCTCTCTCTACCAGACCTTGTAGCTTGGTGATAGCGCGTCTAGCTCACAAGTGGACTACCCGTGTTCGAATCTGGAGCCAGACGAGGTTGGACAGATGGCCATGTTCCCTAAAATCTAGTTTGCCTCTGTTGTCCTAAGCAGTGAATCAAGTATCTAGTTGTTAGACGACTGTTGTGGGTTGCTGGTAGAGCAAAGAGAGTGAAAGACGTGGACAAGAAGCGTTTTGATCTTTAAAGTGTTGGCTTTATAATATGATTTAATCTTTATTAGCAATGAGTCTCAAGATATAAAATATTGAGGGAAAAAATTAACTGAATTCAGTATTTATACGTTATATATGTTTTGTATTTGTTATTATGTTTCAATGGTACTTTGAAAACAGTTTTAGGCCGCAAAGGTTACAGCAAAATACTTTTCTCTTCCCATATTCCTGGTCTTCTTCAGATCCGTTATCTTTATTTCCTCGATATGTCGCCATGAAAACCTGGGTACTTTTTCCTTTATTGTTATGGATTTTAAGCAGAGGATTTCGTCTCATACTCTGAGTTTCGTTGGCCACTTAAGAGTTGGATTCTGGGTAGTAAGCGTAACAGTTGTAGTTTTTACCGATTATCTTCAACATTCGACTTTTTAGAGGTCTGTTTACCCTTTATATTTTTATTGTGATTGTTCGTCATTTGTTGAGTAGTAGTAATAATAATAATAATAATAATAATAATATCACTGATGATGTATGGTACTTTTATTATTGAGACGAAAACAATAGCTCATTAAATTTCATTTGCATTGCTTTCATCCACTTGTTTAAAGGGAGTTTCGTAGACCTGTCGCTTGTTTTTGTAGGTATTTATTTTTCTTCTTTCACTTACCAGTTGAGAGATAACTTCAAACCAAAGAGAACACAAACCAGTTGAGAGACAACCTTAAAAAAAAAAAAAATTCAAGCTCTTGTCTGGGTGGAAAAAATCCCGTACGTTAAAGCATACACCGGACTCACGATTGATCGGCTTGAACTTGTTTGGCATAAGGTATCTTGCAGATACATCTCTCTGCGATGGATAATTAGCTTTTCACTGCATTACCTCGGTTCGGCTCATTCGATTAATTTCACTAATTGCATCGTCTTAATATGTCAGCTGACTTTGTATGTGGCGAAGCGTTATTTAGGTGCTACTCAATCTACCGATTCATAATTAGAACGTAGAGGACTTGAGCTCTCTCTCTCTCTCTCTCTCTCTCTCTCTCTCTCTCTCTCTCTCTGAAATGTGTTACTTGAAACTTGCTATCGTGGTTCCCTTGCGTCCACAGAGCATTAATTCCCCTTCCTTATTTAAATGTAAATTTTGGGGATTAATAAGTTAAGTTGCTTGTTCCTCTTGGTCAGTGTTCAGGCTGTCTAGTAACGTGCTATTGGTTTTTATATTTTAAGGACTACACCGTTTTTTCACATTTGTAAACCATATACTTAGTCATCCCTGATTCATTAGGCAATGGACGATCGTGTTAGTAATTGCTGAGTTTTCCTCGAACGATCCCTGTTATTGGGAACTCCTAATTGGTAAGCGCATTCACGGGCGCAAGCACACTCACACACGATTTATATATATATATATATATATATATATATATATATATATATATATATAGAGAGAGAGAGAGAGAGAGAGAGAGAGAGAGAGAGAGAGAGAGAGAGAGAGAGAGAGAGAGAGAGAGCCACTGAAACTCAAAACACTTCTAGTCTGTCAATTAGAAAGAGATGTAAAGCTCATGAATAGTTTCTCCTTTATATGCAAATTGCAGTCACATGTTGATAATATATCTCCACTCCGCGAGAAACGAAGGATTCGTGTAGATGATTATGTTTCCTCCAAGAACTGATTAAGATGTAGATGATGTTATCCTTGATCTTCCTTATATTGATTTTATGTTATAAATTTAAGGGTGCGGTAGCTAACATTATCGGTTAATTTTATAGTTTATCTTTAAGCAGAAACAGCACCTTGTGGAAAAAAATTTTTTGTTGTAAAGATATGCACTGAGTAAAACAATTGAGGTATTATTGTAAAGAAATGTAATCCAATTAGTCACTAATGTTATTAAACAATGTATGCAATATATATATATATATATATATATATATATATATATATATATATATATATATATATATATATATATATATATATATATATATATAGAGAGAGAGAGAGAGAGAGAGAGAGAGAGAGAGAGAGAGAGAGAGAGAGAGAGAGAGGTATGTATTTATGTATGTACGTATGTGTGTGTGTGCACGTGTATATGAAAATTCAAAATATATAATTAAGAGCATGAATAACAAAAACAAAGTCAAACAAAGTTTAAGGGCAAAAGAAAAGAAAATTGTGTAAAACTAAGCAAAGATTGCATTTTATCATAATAATGTACAAAAACAGTAAGAGGGATACAATTAAAGAGGGACTGAGATAAACCTCTGGACTTAGACTCAGGACCAGGTTGTGGCAGAAGGCCATTAATTAAAGAGTACTCCTCGTTCACCGCCACATATGTTCTCAAGAAATGAAATTATATTAATATTAAAGTAAAAACAAAGATTATAATGGAGTACACATGCTTTGGAGACTAAGGTACGGTACCTGCAGATCCATATCGTAATGGTGCCTTTGGTGTTCTCTAACTAATATTAGGAAAATGAAGAGAGACCGTACGCTGGATTGGAAAATAAATTTTGTTTGCCTCAGTTATTTTTAAGGAAATCTAAATATTGCATATATCTTTATATCAGAATAGTGAATATAGCCATATGTCATCATTATTGTGTAGGAATAGCTTTTTGTATGCAGCATAATTATTTTCTTATCTTGCAGCTTCCGTATAATATAATCTTCATAAGTACTTTGTAAAATAACTAAAGGCAACGGGATCACTCTCTGAACTCATGTCATTAACACAATTTATTAAGGTGCACATAATGTTTCATAAGCAAGTTAACGAGAGTGTTTTCGTAAAGATAAAATTAGAAAGTATTTTCATAGGATCCAGGCAGGAAAATTGGAAGCAATATGTTGACCAAAATCTGATAGTTGAATGTAAAGCCATGTCTTGTCATACAAACAATCGTCAATCTACAGTGCTAGCTGTGATATTAGACTATGATGCTGGAAGTCTAGATATTAAAATAAAAACAACTTTTATCATATATTGTAGTTGGAAATTTATTATATGATATCAGTATCAAAAAATGATTCCACTTTGTGTGTCTCCAAATGTGTAGGAGATATAAAATTTACATCAAATAGGATATCTTTGTTATTGAATGATAGTGTATATTCAATAAATTTAAAGGCGAGACTATATCTGAGTCTTATATCCTTCAGTCTTTTTTATTTTGTTCTAAGTTAGAATTAACGCAAAGAAATATTCGAAAGTTTTTGTTCTTATCGGAACATTTATTGGCTATTTATCTGAATCGCCGTCTGTGTAGGTAGTCGCTGGTAAATCTATGCGGTGGTATATTTAGGTCATTTGATAATAACAAGAACTGATTAAGTTCTTCGCCGGCTAAGAAATTCGTTTTGTTGATCCCCATCCCGTTTCTTAGGTTGGGAGAGATTTCTTCTTTGTCAACCTCTAGTAAAACTCTGTAATCAGGTATAAGTCTAACGGTATGCTGGCAATTAATTCTTATTCTCAATCTCTCACTGAGACACATACACAAGTCTGGAAAATATTGCTGTGTGCACGGCAGCCTGTTCTTCTACATGTTGCTGTTCTAGGGAAGAGAGGAGGAGGAAGAGAAAGAAATTTGAGTCTAAGAAGCATCTCCCAACTTTCCTCGCCCAGTGAGGAGGCTATGTAGTGCAGGTTCACCCCAAGGGCCCTGTTGGTCCGCAGTGCAGCCGTTTTGTAAGTGGGAGAGAGAGAGAGAGAGAGAGAGAGAGAGAGAGAGAGAGAGAGAGAGAGAGAGCGAGCGATGGATTCGGCTTCGACAGGCAGGGCGCAGCTCCACCTTTAGCTAACGAAAGTGAACGTGGCTTTTGCTTTGTCATTGGACATGTCTACCTGATTTGTATATAAAGTCATCCAGGGACGAGGTTGGAAAAAGTTCATCCACCCCTCTCCCCGTCAGCTTCCGGTATCCCGCTTCCGATCTTGTTGCCATGGCGACTGCGTTCACTGTAAACAAATTCCTTCCTCTTAACTTGAATGAACATAGCTCTCGTCTGTACGCACACACACACACACACATATATATATATATATATATATAATTTGTGCGTTTGTATATGTGCACGCGCTAGTGTACATACACAAATATTTAATATGCTTCAATGTACTGTTGCTTTGTATGCATGTTAGGATGTTTCCCCATTTTCTCCTGATTTATATTTTATTGAGAAATGTCAAAAATCGTTGATACATCGGTTTTTCTTTCATAATCTTTATGGAATTTCTTCTGAGCATATTCATGATGGTTATCAGTCGGTGTGGCCTACGGTAGTATTTCATATTATACAGAAAGTAAAGATATTCTAAGATGGTTATAATTTTGAGCGAGTGTGTGGTCACAAAGAATCAACGCTGTAAAATTTGTAACTTACATCGTTCTGTATTTCTCATAAAGTGCCCCTTATTGTTCCTTTGTCGTATACATTTTCTCTCTCTCTCTCTCTCTCTCTCTCTCTCTCTCTCTCTCTCTCTCTCTCTCTCTCTCTCTCTCTCTCTCACCAATAGGTTTTTTCTCAAGGTAAAGCAAATGAGGAGCTTGCCTCTCGTTTTCAATGATTTTTTTATGCGTTCACAGCTTTGCCCTTGAAATACTTTTCAAAGACGGTTTCGAAAATGCGATTGAGAATTTGGTTGAAAATAAACCGTGTAACCTTATAAACAATGTTTCTGCTTCCATGAAAGATTGATTACACTCGCACTATGCTGTTGTAGATCACCATTCCCCTCTCACACACACTTCAGAAAAAGCATCAGACATTTGTAAAGGTGTTTCGGTGTTATTTTTTTTCTCTCTTTGACGGCCACCATTGTTATCCAGAACCCTGAAATTTTTATGAGTGTTTTTCCCCCCCTCTTTTCTGGCCGCCGTGTTCGTCTCACTCGCTGGGAAGGCGTTCATGCTACCTTGTACAGTTATAAAGAGCACATGAAAAAAAGATAAAGCCAGGCATTGCTTTATGAAAGGAAAAGGAGAAAGGTAGATCTTTTCTTTAGACACGTGTATGTTTGTTCGGGGCTCCTGAGTGTCCCACAGCGCCGTCTGCCGCTTTAGGCGTACAAAAGAGAGAGAGAGAGAGAGAGAGAGAGAGAAGGATAACAGTTTCAAGCTCAAAGTGAGTTGGCTATAAGGGTGGAGGGGAAGGGCAGGGGTGTGGGGTTGCTATAGCAATCTCTGGCTTCGTACAGAGAGAGAGAGAGAGAGAGAGAGAGAGAGAGAGAGAGAGTGTCGACGAAGAGGCGTGGGAGGCACCGCTTTAAATTATACTCGTTTTGCTGAATAATTGAACAAAAGAGACATCGCAAACATGCACTCAATGATAAACAAACACCTCATCAACTGCCCTTGCTGAGTATTATAGCCTCCTCTCTCTCTCTCTCTCTCTCTCTCTCTCTCTCTCTCTCTCTCTCTCTCTCTCTCATACAAATGTCCGAAGGGGTTGGCATCCTAATGCTTACTCTCTCTTGGGCTTATGAGAAAAAATTACTATATATGCGGGGATGAGGATGATGGAAGAGAATTCCAAAACACTGCTGTATTGAAATACAGTAGAAGAAGTCACGAATAAAGCATCCCACGAATTAGTTTAGAAAGATGATCATTAGGTCTTACACTGTGGCTTGGGTAGGGTTCCGCTCATGCGCTTACGGAGGTTAATTCATTTTTTTCATTTATGAAGGCTTACTCTTTCTCTTTTTTCTTTCGCTTTGTTTTTCTCTCTGCTGCACTCAAATGTTCATATGTACAATTAGACTTCCTTAGAATTTGTTCTCTCTCTCAACTGGACAGTGTTACTGAGGTAACACTAAATTGCAGAAATTTGCTGCATTGAAACTTTTTATTGGATAATGGACAAAACTTTGAAGAGAGTATCTTTTTATTATTATTTTTTATCAAGCGAAGTGCCATTCTATCCACTCGGCAGTCTTGCCTGATGGAGCAAATTATGAATTACAGCATTATGCACACACGCACGCATTTGGTTATCAGAATTGCTTGATGTATAGCCTTATTTTAGTTTTCTTATTCTAGATGATTAGTTGTAGATATTGCTTGTATCATTTCCTACTTTACTTTTAAAATGTTTTATATATTGTGAAAATTAATAATCCACAATGAAGTTGGGGATATTCAGATCTGGTGGAATAGAAAGTATAGATAAAACCGTGTTTTAATGCATCCTGCAATCCAAAGGAATCACTAGTTTCGAGCCACGTTCAGTTCCTCATCAGGTGAGAGTAGATAGAGATTCCTGTACTTATTTTTACCTGTAGGTCAAAGGACGTCTTAAAAACTGGTGTATGTTTGTTTTTAACCTGATTTTGTTTCTTTTAACTTGATTTTTCAAGTCAACTCGTTTTTCAGTTCGTAAATAAAACCTACAAATAAAATAACATCAGACCAATGGATTTTCATATTGTAGCACGTGAAACGTCTTGGATTGGGGATAATATTTCCCCTGAAAAAGTTGTTTTGGGATCAGTGAAAAAGAATAATTTTAGTGCTCAATATTTCTGTTATTTAAGGTTCAAAACTGGCTCTTTTCCTAACTGTGTCACTATAATTGCCTCCAACGTTCGATTCCCCGACCGGCCAATGAAGAATTGTTAATCAGCTCAGTGGTCTGGTTAAACTAGGAAATAATTAACTTTTCTTGTTAATTATGCGTCCCAGCCACTTTTGGCATACTTTAAAACGAGAGGAAAAATGAGAGCAAATACTGCTACACTGTCTTAAGTAGTAAACATAGAGAAGGTTCCCTTTGTGCTAGGAAGCGACGGGTTGCACAAGTAATGGACTATGTATTTCCCCACTACTTGCCCATAATCTTGCCATTCTAAACACAATTTCTATTAATTTAATTTTTCAGTGTGTAGCATAAATAGTATTTATGGTTCAACAAGAAAATACATTACTTAATCTTAACAGTGTAGTTGTAAAATTTAAAAAAATTGACGGTACAAGTACACAAGTACAAAATATAAAGAAAAACATTGAAGGTGATTTTAAATTTTATCATCGATCGTTTCCTTAACATTCTCATCTTAAAATTTTAATTGAAAATTATCACATTTCGCGTATTCCCCTTCTCACTTCTCAGTCTTGATTTTTCATCACGGTGCTCCAATAGCACTTACCCATCCATCCTAGAGCTGCAACAATTGTGGTTGATATTTTTATCCTAATTACTCTTACGTATTTCAAAAACGGCTCGCCAAGTGTTTAGGACAGATATCCATTCAAGTCCTGCAACGGACGAGCCTCGGACTGAGAGCCGCCCACAAGATTTTGAAGGAAGTACGGGTATCTGTTCAACCCTGGACCAAAGGGCTTTTCAGTAGAGCTTTGGGTTATCCATTGTCTCTCTTCAGCGTCAGTACGAGCCTCATTTTGTGTTACTTGTCTCCTACTGATGACACAAATACTTGTTTTTGTAATTTTATTAGTATTGTTATCTACTATAGCAGCTTGTTTCTGTAATTTTATTAGTATTGTTATCTACTATAGCAGCTTGTTTCTGTATTTTTATTAGTATTGTTATCTACTATAGCAGCTTGTTTTTGTAATTTTATTAGTATTGTTATCTACTATAGCAGCTTGTTTTTGTAATTTTATTAGTATTGTTATCTACTATAGCAGCTTGTTTCTGTAATTTTATTAATATTGTTATCTACTATCGCAGCTTGTTTTTGTAATTTTATTAGTATTGTTATCTACTATAGCAGCTTGTTTCTGTAATTTTATTAGTATTGTTATCTACTATAGCAGCTTGTTTTTGTAATTTTATTAGTATTGTTATCTACTATAGCAGCTTGTTTCTGTAATTTTATTAGTATTGTTATCTACTATAGCAGCTTGTTTCTGTATTTTTATTAGTATTGTTATCTACTATAGCAGCTTGTTTTAACATAAACCTACATCCAAATATTTAATTTAACGTCCAACCCACATTTTTCATTTTTCAATTTCTCTAAGGGGCTTGATGTTGCGAATGCTAGTGAATGCCTCTAATGCCCTCTATGTTTCTAACAGAATGTTTTTTTTATAATGGTTACGCGACCCGCGAGAGCATTACCCTTATTAGAAATTATGGGAGTACGGGAATCATTACGGGCTTTTCCATATCCAAAGTTTTTACAGTTCATTTTATCTGACAGCATTCATATTATTATTTTACAGATATATTTTTCATTCTTGAAATCTAAAGATATTTTTTCTGTAAGTGAAGACTTGAGTCAAGTCTGTTGTCACATAAGTATTAATGGTAAACGCTTTTCGTGTACATAATTTTAGATGCAAGTTAAAAAATGCGAAAAATATTCATCTGGTTTTTATACCACGTATGTTATAGCCATGATAAGGAACATAATAGTGGAGAGAGAACTTGCATCTCTACCAGTGCAAATGTGGTTGTCTTTCTCGCTTTGAGTTGTATGGGACTATAATTATCTCTGTTTGTAAAGATGCGTCCAAATTACAGTAAAATGTCATAAACACACGTCGGCAATCATTTGCATCCATCACAAATAAGTCAACGATCGTCAGAGTAGAACGAAGCTATGGCAAATATTGGGTAATCGTATGAAGCACTGGTGAGGGTTACCAATAAGTCAATGACTTATTGATTTGTATTCAACCCGTTTGTGATGTCTGTTCGATAAGTTACCGACGTGTGTTTTTGGCATGCATTGCAGTGTGGATGCAGCCTAAGAAAGTAATTTCATTTGTCTTTGTAGTTTCTTCTAACACATCTTTACACGATTCCACTGCAGGTGGGCTTGTCACAGCCTCTTGCCCACCACGTGCGTTCTCCCATTTTAGTCCACAGGCTTATTGGCTTGCTCAAGTTTTTGAAAAGGGACGTATTTGTAACCTGGTGGCCGACATGTAATTTCTTAAGAAATACGTAAGCGCACTTGCCCGGTATTGTGTCCCTATTTTCGACTCGTCGTTGAAACTGGTATTCATCCTTCATCTTAGAAGCTAGGTTTTGTACAGCACGCTTCAAAGAAAAGTGGTTGCTGTAAGCTCACAGAATAATGTCCTGTTGTTGGGGTCTTTGAAACTCTTGCTTACCTTTTGAGAAATTTTACAATCTACTTCTAGCTATCAGTATGGAGTCCTATCAGTATATAGCAGACAGGTTTTCACGGTAGGGCCATAGCAGCCACTTTTCTTGCAGTGATACTACAAGGTGAGTATCCCTTGGCCTTCTTCCCTTTAAGAATATTTTTGTTGCTGAATAGACTTGCGTCGAGTAACAAGCGTTATTCAGATCAATCATTTTAAATCACTGAATAATAAATGGACTTTAGATTTTTCTTAATAACAGTGCTTTAATATGCTTTTCTGTATATTTACACATAATGTGTAATATTTCTGCTGTTGAGTAAACGCTCAGATAACCGTTTACTAAACATGGCCGTTTGAGAATGGCATTTGCAAGCGCTTAGCACGGTCTGAACAGCTGTGAACAGCGTATCACAGGAGGATTTGCGTATGCAGTTGGTCTTTCATGTATAAGGCTTATGTTATAGATTCCTGATTAATGCAAATTAATAATAAGTTATTTCTAATAAGTACTGATTAATCCGCTTAGGGATCTACTACCACATGTTAAACTCGAGACTTGAACAATTATGCCAAGTTAAATGGGCTGTTCCTCTATTTGCGACGGAGAAATTCGTCAAGATTAACGAGATATTCAGCTGCAGCCAGGATGAAATGAAAAATTGATAGATGATGTGTTTAAAGTTTATCTTGTAAACTTTATATATATATATATATATATATATATATATATATATATATATATATATATATATATATATATATATATATATTTATATATATATATAATTTGGCTGGTATTTGGTAATCTGCAAAATAGGATTCAAAATGATGCTGTCAATCTTATGTGATTTTCCAAACCCCTGAGATAGATTCTTGTTATTTGTCGTAATTACGTTAGCGTCAAATTACTGACCTCTGAAACGAAACTTGCTTCCATGAACGATTTATAGTGCCTCTTAGTTTATACTAAGGTTGGTACTACTTTACTTATTAAAATGCAGAATTTTGATGTTTGTGTCTTTTTGACGGCCGGTCTTCGATTTTTCTGAAAATGGCAGAAATTTTGTTGTGCTTATTCTATTTTCGATTGCCAGTCCTCGATTTTCCTCTGCAACGATATTTTCCCGTGAAACCAAATTTAAATTTATTGTCACCCTGCAAGATAAGTATACGTCAATATACGGCGTTTTTGTTTAGGGTAGGGCTGCTCCAGAGGGTATTTGCCCCTCAGCTCCTACGAAGTCTTTTGGAATGAGGTTGCTAGTCCCCTGTCTTTTCTGCTTTGTCTGCAACTCGCCAGAATCGCCCAACTGCTGGGTACTTAAATCACTGCTTAGGTCATTAGGGACACGATGGATTTTTTCAGGAAGCTAACCCTAACTGATTTTCCCCTGCCTGGAACTGATCCCGGGACTTTCGGTTGAAAGTCGAAAACGTGAGACAAATACTTGAAACCGGCTTGGCGTAACGTGCATCGAAAGATTTTGAAAATAAATTGGCGTAATTGCAACCAGTCAGTTTAACGGCTTTGGTTTTGAAGCTTATTGGTGTGAAATTCATGTACCTTTATCGACAACTGAGAAACCTGGGTTAGCGCGTAATCCGATGTCATGTGATTTTATATTGGTCCCATGATTACAAATGCATTACAAGCAAGAATCAGTAAAAACACTCAACTATCGTTTGTGTAAATGAAAAGATTAGATACCCCAGATACTACGTTCCAAGTGATCCAATGTAACTAGCAAGAATGGATTTTAAAGATGTGTGCTTTAGTTGAAATCTTAAACCGACACTGGGAGACGAAACATGGATCAAATACATTAGCCGAAATTGGTCCCTAAAAATTACTGATGATGTCTTGTATTTATTAGCGCCGCTAGTCAAAATAATTCATTTCATTAGGCATCTAGTGCCTTGTCGTTATAACGGCAGATTACTCCACTTGATTAGCCAGTAAGTTATCCTGTCAGTTATTAAATATGCAAGGATGACACTTGTGCAGTTACGTGTAGCTAATCAGCACCAGTCATCCTAATGACTTGTAATTGAAGAGAGAGAGAGAGGATGGATTGTGATTATATAAGTTTTCAAAAGGCTTGAAGGATTCAAGTAAGCGCTGACGGTGGCCTCTTCTCCGTTATCTTTGTGGGCGGTGTCTTCCGTTGGACTACATCCATTTTTTATTCCAGTTTATTGTAGGAGTCACCTCACTTCAGTGTCACAGGACTATTTTGTTTTCAAAGGTCACTAGACGTGATCTTTACGGAAAATTTATATGCATTTATAAAAACGTAGTATTTATGTATGTATATATGCATATATGTATATAAATATATATTTATATGTGTATCTAGTATATGTATATTATATATATATATGTATAATCTGTATATATTTATGTATATATATAGTCATAAATATATATATATATATATATATATATATATATATATATATATATATATATATATATATATGTATATATATATATATATATACATAAATATATAAATATTTAAATATATATATATATATATATATATATATATATATATATATATATATATAACATTTAAACATGGGGAATGAGGAGGGGGGGAAGAGGGATGGAAAAGGAGGAGGGGAGGGGAGGCGGAAGGAGGAGGGGATTATCGTTTTCCATGAGGGAGTTGTGGTCCCTGGGAGAGGGGATGTTGTTTAGGGACCACACTGCTTAAACCAGTTTTTTGGGGGGAGGGGATAGGAGAGGGAAGCAAACGCCCATAGTCAGTATTTTTGCATGTTTCCTTCCCCTTATGTATTCACTTTTCTGCTGTATTATCAAGAAACCTTGATAGGGCCTCAGTAAACACCTTTTTCATCATTCATAGAGATTACGAAATAGTTGAGCCTTTATAATGAGACAGAGGCTTAGCTTTAGACAGAAAAAGATAAACTGTTATCCCAGTCATTTGTTTTCCCGCTCCTCTTATCCTTGTTGACGTAAGGGTAACCTTCGCTGCCACTTTACCTCTTGTTCGGATCGCCTTTTCTCGTTTTTACATGTGATCGGACACTTTTGCTCAAGCAATGTGACCCATTATTAAACCTCAGAAGTTCTAGAAGATGGCAGTGCCAACCTGACAGCTTTGTCATCGGACGCTCGTCACCGTCATTTCCATTGTTGTGGACTGGAGCAGGTCACACCTTCTGGACTCGGTATGGCCAATGTGGCCAAGGGCTGGAATCACCTGGAACTCGAGAAAGGCAGTCCCTGTAAGACCACTCCACCAGGGAACACTTGATCTTGACCCCTTCCAAAGACAAAGGACAGTTAGTACAGCACCTATAGCCAAATTATGTAGATCCTGGCTACGCAGTCTCCTTACTGCAGTTCTTTCATTCTGCCATCCTGTTCTAAAACTTTACGGGACACTATCAGCTCTTTTTACGCTCATGCCCTCCACACATTACTGCTTGTTCTAATCCTGCAGTTTTTTCACCTGAAATCGCTCCAGCGGGAAAAGCTGGTCCTAGATGAGCCACCAACAGAGAGAAATGCCTTTTCCCTGAAGTTCACTGCAAGAAATGGGGAAGTAAAAGGAAGTCATGTGTAATGCACTGTTCATTGCTCCTTTGCTGTGTCGTGGCTACTCATAATTTCTTACCTTTGACGATCAACACGATGGTTTATGAAACTATTCTCTTTGGTGGAATATTTGGAAGAATGTTTTACTGTGAATTTAACATCCTTGCCTTCAGTTGTCTAGTACACTGTGATATAACTAATAGCTAAGTCATTTAATTAAGGACTGCTGTGTTTTCAAATCTCAGTTCTGCTTTCGTTAGTAATTTTTATTCTTCATCTGTACCATGAATTACGAGGTTCGGAAAGCTACAATTATATGGTAAAAATGTTAGTATTTATCAATGTTGCAGTGATCTTTAGAGAAGCATGTCAATTATTCTTTTATTAATACAAGGGTATGCATAATTATTTTGAAATTGTGGATGCAGGAACATGTCAGATACCTTGGTTAATTATAACCCACCTTGTGAAAAAGTGAGCAAAATAAAACTGCCAGTCTGGTATTACCATTGTACACGTATAAATCAGACTGTGAGAATGACCTGTGAATATATTAGAAAAATCAGAACTGTGTTTTGTTATAGTGATGCAGCATGGAAAAATGCTTGCATAAAAGATTGGTATAAAACTTTTCTTCATCATTTTTGTTTATTGGTTACGCAAAGCAAATTGAATTCAGTATTTCAAGTTTCAATTTTGCATTCTCACATTTTTTGTGTAATTGCTCGTTTTTTACTGTTTTATTTTAACCTCTTGACGTAAATCTCTCTGCCAGCCATTTGTAAACGTGCTATCTTGTGGTGTAAGTTGCACAGGACAGATATTCACATTTTACTGTAATTGAATTCGTAGGTTTGAAATGTGTATTAAAATGTGGTCAAAATCGATAAAATATTAAATATTTAACAATAGGTTTTTGTTGTTTCAACCTTAAATCCTAAAAAGAGTAATCTCATCGTTAAGAACAATGTGAGCGCAATATTTTAATATTTTGTAGGTATTCATTTTTACATCATAATTTTTTTTATGCTTATATTTTATTATTTTAGTTCGAAAAACATGTCCTACCAATGAGATGGAGTTTGTTAATTCAGCATTTCTTTTAAAATGCGAGCGTCAGCTCGTAACAGGTCTATTAATTTTTTCAAATATAACTAAGCCTTCTATTCACTTGAAAACCTTTTCCTTAATGGCATTTTCTCCTAACCGCTCCCCAATTTTTTTTTTTTTTTTTTTTTTTTTTTTTTTTTGAAGGAGGAGGACCATTTCCTTGTGCACTTCTCTTCCTCAACATGCAGCTCTTGTCTTTTCACTGGACTCTAATCTGGTGGGGTTATTGGAGTCCTCTTTGGCATGCCAAGCGCTCATCAATGAGTCGCACCTGCCAACCTGAAGAGGTCGAGAGAAACTGGCGCTTCCGCCCTAGTGATAGTCTACAGCACAGTTGGGATGCAGAATGTTGTAAGTCCATGGTATCACAAATCTAATAGAAATTCAAATAAAGTAATAAGCATGCGTGTGAGAAGGATAATGGGGGGTGAAAAGCAATTAGAGATTGTGAGGTGTGAGAAGGATAATGGGGGGTGAAAAGCAATTAGAGATTGTGAGGTGTGAGAAGGATAATGGGGGGTGAAAAGCAATTAGAGATTGTGAGGTGTGAGAAGGATAATGGGGGGTGAAAAGCAATTAGAGATTGTGAGGATATGTGTAAGTGTTTTTAAGATAAATGGTACGATGATCAATCTTCTTTGTGATTATTGTACATGAAGTAAAGTATCAGTCTCTTTCCCTTGTTATTTCCCGTACCTGGAAACCCACACCAAGGAAATTTGTTGGTATGAAAGTAATGTGATCCAGAACATTTGTATTTCATATCGTAGTTTCAGTCTGTCGATATGTGACTCATCAAGCTTATTTTGAAGTTTAATCTTTCATTGACACGGATATTTAAGTAGACTTTAGAAACAGATTTGCCAATTCAAAAGCTGAAACTAATTTTTCTTTATTAAGTCTAGGGGTCTTACCTTTGATGGTAGCATAGTGGATAGTCTGGGGCTATTACAAAAATGTTGCTTTAAAAATTATATTTGTGGGAAAATTATTTGGGAAATTAAGATTACGGGAATATTTACGGGGGAGGAGGATACGCTGCTGAAATCTGAGCTTTCTTAGCATCCCATTCAAGTTTGTAAGTTTCAATGTTACAACTACTTAAAGGTATAGAAAATGAAAAAAAAAAAAGAATTAATGTCTTGATGTAGTTTTGTACGTTATGTAATGTCATAGTAGATTAACATGTACTTTTTCATACATAAATCAGTTTTAAATAATATTTGGATGATAAAAATTTCATTATCACTATGTTAATATGGTCATGGAAACACATTATTGTAACTGCTAAATTAGTAAACTTCTTTGAGAAGTAGATGAATTAAATGGAAAGAATGTCCTCCGGATATAATCCAGTTTCATTCTTATGAATGACATACTTTTTTGAAATGGGAAAAGGTAATGAAAGAACGACCCCGCAGTCATAATCCCATTTCATTGTTTGTACAAAGCAAACTCAAAGCCTCTTGCCAAGAGAGTACCCGCCTGAGGGTCGATACCCAGCTTGGAGAATTGCGTCGCTCCTCGAGAAGTTAAAAATGTCGAACTTCATTCAGCTTATGGTAGACAGAGTAAGAAAAGAATCAGACACCGATGTCTTCCGTCGGCGAGACCCTACTGGGATGTTGCAATGAATGTTCTATAAATGGTGGGTGGATATTTAAAGTAGATGTTGTATGACCTATAGATGAGATAAACTAATTTAACGGGATGCGAATGGTTTTGTCGTATAAACGCCCATCCATCGAATCCATAACCGTAGAACTTAGAGTTTTAAGATTGCCTTGAAATCTCTCTCTCTCTCTCTCTCTCTCTCTCTCTCTCTCTCTCTCTCTCTCTCTCTCTCTCTGAAGTCTTTCCAGCGAGCTATTTGGGAGCATTTCCTTTTAGGTTTATCACCCTATAACCCGAGAAAATGGTTCAGAGAATCCACGTTTGAAGAGTCATAACAAGTCAAAGCATAAGTTTTATTGAAGTCGGAAGACCGTTCCCACTTCATCTTTACCCGACTCAGGTTTTATTACTTACTTAGTTATTTCGTTTTCATACTTTCCCACTCATACTTTCCCGCTCACACAATGTTGATATATTGTATTTTTATAGCTAGAGGTGTTTATAATGGATAGGTTAATACGTATAAAGTTAATTCGGTAGGGGCAAGTACGTCAGTGGATGAAATGTTAACGTGTGTGAAGGTCCTAGACAAGTTTTCGTAAATCAAGCTTCTTTGACCCTGGATGTAAGTGCACGATAATTTCATTTTCACTCAGAGTACCTTCGAAGAGAGATATTCAGTTTTGCTGCTCCAGTCGTCTGATTTGTAAGTCGTTGATCACTTGTGAAAACAGTTTGTATTGCACCCTTTTTTTATATTTTCTAAGTTAAAAAGTATACCTTAGTTTAACCAGACCACTGAGCTGATTAACAGCTCTCCTAGGGCTGGCCCGAAGGATTAGACTTATTTTACATGGCTAAGAACCAATTGTTACCCAGCAACGGGACCTACAGCTTATTGTGGAATCCGAACCACATTATACCGATAAATGAATTTCTATCACCAGAACTAAATTCCTCTAATATAAATGGCAGAAGTTCTTTTAGGTTTATTGCTTTTTTTATAATCAAATATATACCTCCAGAATTCTTACCTAAGTAAATGTTCATTGTATTATTTCCTTCGTTTCTCATTTATTCATTCTTTGGTATTTTCACAAAACTTCTGGCTGTAAAATCGATTTTTTTTCAGGAAGTTCTGGTTTATTCATTTTAACTTTACGTCATACTGCAGATTGTTTGTAGGCAGAAATTTTCTGAATAGACGGAATAAATGGCGGTTACGTCTTATTTTTAATATAAAACCATATTATGGTTTTTTAACGAATGTTTTTTTCAAGACTGTTGCGTCTCCATCGCAAGTTACCAAGCTTTCCTCTTACGTTGATTTTTTCCCGTCTGAGGACTTTTTTCTTTCCGTTCGTACAGCCAATCACTTTCCTGTGGCAACTTCTCTTTTCGTCTAGAAGATTGCTTGCTTTTCACTCTTTTAGATGTATTCAGTGGAGATAATGTTTGATTTGTCTATTCCTTTTCCGATTCCCCCTCAAAGCGTCCTCTCTGCGTTTGCGATCAGCGGTGGCGAAGTTGCCTCGCTCCCTGAATTCCATGTAAAGATAAAGTACCTCGATTATCTTTGCTTCCTCGGAAAACGTATGATTTACGGTGAGGTAATCGAAAATTTTAACTTTATTATTATTGTAATCTAATATTATTGTAATCTACGAACTGCTTTGTTCATATCCAGTTGCTTGATATCTTTACTGTATATCCTCTGAAAATGTATGATTTATGTTCTTATTATAATTAACGAATTTCTTTGTGCTTTACATAGCAAGTCATGCTCTTTTATCCGAAGTTTGTGTATATTTTATTTCCTTTTTTCGTGATGTCAGAGTTATTCATTATTTTAATTATGCATGATTTTAATTGAGAAGTTTGTAAAAGTTATAACTGAGTTTAACTTTTCGGTTGTATGTTTTGATTTTGTTTTCGATTCAAGAAAGAATTTTTAGTCTACGTTGCGTGAATAACGTCTTCCCTGTGTTCACAATATTTCTTTCATATTTTAAATTTTACACTATTTTCATCCAATTTATCCTTTGCTAAACCGCTATATAGCTGTTCTTTTTCGAGCATTGTGACGGCCGTGAAACTCTCATTCTATTTTCGAAGGTTCTCCTGTTTCCCCCCCATCCGTCCCTCCTCTTTCCTGACTCTTCAGTTGTTGTTCCTTCATAAAGAAAGTGTGAATATTTGGTTTTGTTGTTAACTTTATCTTATTAAACTTTTAAGCTGACTGTAACAATTGGAAGGTTCCAGGATTACTGGCTTGCGTCATCTGCTCTCTCTCTCTCTCTCTCTCTCTCTCTCTCTCTCTCTCTCTCTCTCTCTCTCTCTCTCTCTCTCTCTCCCACATGTTATGTCTGAAAGAAATTCTTGGTAAATTACGGCTTACTCATAATTTTTTGTTGTTTTGTCCGTTTGGAAAAGTAACTGTTGGCAAACCTTCCTGGATAGTCATTATCGTGGATTTTTTGTTACTAATTTTAACAGAAAAATAAACAACCAGAAGAAAAAGTAAAGAGAAATATACAGGAAAACAATGGTCGTATTTTAGAGATCTGAAATATCGGAGATGATCTTGTAATTAAGCACATATAATTCTACACCGATATATTTCTTATTGTAGTCACTTCGCTGGCAGACAAGGCTGAACACACGTCAGTAGATTAGGAATTCCCTGTAAGGCCATGAGCTGTGAGGTAGTAGCAAGTTTTATTTTGTAATATTTTTCATGTTCACTCTGCCCACTTACTTCCTTGGGATATTTTTTTATTACTTTTACTTATGATAAAATATAGCTCCTACAGTCGTCTAAGTGAATTAGTCTAATGACATTTTCTAAATCATTTTTGGAGTGTGAGCGGTCAGCCCGTCAGCGGTTTATTTTAATTTTACAAAGATCTGTGTTAATTTCCCCTAATATCAAATGGCTAATAGTAAACACCCAGTTTTCAAGATTAGTATTCAAAGAGATTAATCTAATTAAATTAAATGCTCTCACTATTTTACTTTATGAAGAATTTATTTATAATATTTATGCTCTGAGTACTTTCCCTTTGTACAACAGCCAAAGCGATGCAGGTGAGCATGTCCCTTTAACGTAGAAAGTCTGCTAAATATACATGAGAGGAAGTCAAATGACTAAATATACATGAGAGGAAGTCAAAGGAAGAATGTTTACTGATGCGATAACCTTTAATATAAGGGAAGAGCAATGTGAAGTTAGTCTTGGGAAATGGCGTCATGATATGATGATGAAGGAGGTTTGACGTGCTGTACTAAGGTGCACAGATGGGTATCGTTTTTCGTTATTAGAAGCATATAATAATAAGTACCTATTGATATTGATAATCAGGTATTATCTCTCAAATTGCGTAATGTTTTTCTTCACATACAACAATTATTTTTTCATCCTTAATCATATCTTTTTTTTCACATTAGGGCATGCTGTTTTGTGGAAAGGTGTATTTCAAGTTCGTGGCCTTTTTTTTTTTTTTTTTTTTTTTAAGAATATATGATCATAGTGAATCACGTCTCGAACTGTCGACCTAACCGCTCAACTCTCCTCACTGCTGGGAGAAAGGGAGCTGGTGATTTGGTACGATACATGACTTACGGGGTCTAAGCGATGTCAGGCAGGGCAGCCGATCGAGACACGGTCTACCCCAAAGGGGTCCTTCAAAAGAAGGCATCGTGCTTGCCCCATACAAAAAATGGGAAAAAGCACGTTAAAAGAAGAAGAAGATATGATCATAGTGAGTAATGCTTAATAGTACGCAGTATGAATCCATTAATTTTTGTGTATGCGGTAACGGCCGTGTATAGGTAAAACTCGTCATGTAGACTAGATCGTCCAGTCCGGGGTAGTCTCTGGCACAGGTGGCACCTATATAAGTAAGAGGGATGAAGGTGCAGTGGCCAAGCTTCGGGATGGTATGTGTCACTTGCCGTCGCCACACACACACGCACACACACACACACGCACGCACACACTCAAATATAAAATGGAATGTGCATCCTAGTCAACAGTACGCGGATCCCACGTTTAGAGTTGTCTTCGTTTTGCCCGGCACCAGCCTAGGATCGGGACGTGCTCTCTCGACTTTCTCGTATATTACCGGTATTTTTGACTGCAGAGTTAACGCTTATGATGATGGTAACCGAATGAAACTTCTGGTAAAACTAATAATCATGCAGTAGGGAGGACATTTTAGATTTAAAGGATGTTGATTTCATTTATAAAGTAAAGTAGGCGTAACGTTTGAATGATTTGCTAGGTTATTCAGCAACCAGAGCGAGATTATTATTAATTGCTTCATAGTTCTTTAGTTTTTATATCTTAAAATTAACCTGAATGGTATAGTGTTGTTTTGCTTAAGTTTGACTGGTCGTCTTAAGAAAGATACGTAATCATGTACGTTTTAATGAATGTGTGTTTAATATGCATTTATACGAAGTAGGTAATGTTATATTAAAAGTATTAATTTTATATATATACGCCAGAATTCTATCAAAACCTGTTATCCAAAGTAAGTTTTAATCTTTAGAAAATAAATATCAGAATATATAGGTATCTTCTTCTTCTTTTAACGTGCTTTTTCCCATTATTTGTATGGGGTAAGCACGATGCCTTCTTTTGAAGGACTTTGATTAATAAATAAAAATCGTCCGACAGGTTGGAAAATAGTGATAATGAAATTCTTTGACATTCTTTCAAAGAATCGGCGTTAGGCCTCCTCTAAGGTTGCTATGGGGCTTTTAAGATCTGCACCTAGTACCTTCAGAGGCGAAACATGCTTCGAAAATCCAATCACATCATTTCGTCACAGATTCAATTCAGGGAAAGGAAACGAGAAATTCCCAACGGAATCATGCGAGATATGAAGCAATTGTCCTTGTATATGCGAATCCGCAGACAGAAACTTCCGCATATATAATTAGATAAAGCCTGTATAAAATGATACTGACATTTCTTGAACACTTTCTATCCGTGACTTGCAAAGCGAAAATACCTATATTTAAACGCACACTGCTCGGCAAAAACCGCGAATCGGAATAAAAGGTTTAAGACATTGAATGAGTAATATATGTAACTGGTGTCGCAAGGATAATGGTCTTCGATGCTGATGACCGGAAAATAAAAAAAAGTAGACAAGAGAGCTTACACTTTTCTGGGCATATATCGTGGTTAGGCTAACTATGAAACATTACCGAAAGAACATTGATAGTTGATAGAGTTATTACCTGTTAAGTAGTTCTTATTGTTACCGCTATGTATTTCGCAGCGGGGACGTGCGCTCATCTCTAAAAACAACAGAGACATTAGTAAACAAGAGGTTGGACAAACACGGAGCATCAGCAAGGTTTTCGTACAGTTGAGCAAAATGGGTTCGAAAATTTCTTTTCAGCAAGAGGTAGTTTTCATTGCTTTTCTCTTTCAGTATTGTGAGTCAAATAGAACAGTGATGGTCATCATGGGAGAAAGAAAGGATAATGCCGTTTTCGAAAATCTACAGGTATCATGGATACTTTTGTCCTTTCACATGGTTTGGCCTTCCTTCCTTTCAGTATTTTCTGTATTTAGCGTAATAATAATAATTGTGTATCTCTTGAAATACACTTACGCAGCTGAACTAACCTGCACAAGTTTTAAGTAACGTTCTTCGCTTGGCGTCTCTTGTAACTACTGAATTCCCGGATGCGGAAATTTTGTTGTTCATCCTTCAGTAATAGCCTGATCTGTCATTTCTCCCGGTACTGGTAGCTTCGAAATCTATCCACTTTTTTTTCAGTCTACGTATTCGTTTAGAATTTATTTCTCTCTTATGTCAACAGAAGTCAAGCAACCGCCATCATCGTCGCTTATACGATTTCGATTTGCAATCCACCGCTCACACCGGCTCCGGATATACAGATTTAATCAGCGGCTTAATTCGAGATTACAGAGAATTCTTACTCACAGAACATTCTTCAGAGTCGACGTATCCCAACTTCATAACTGAAATAAACATTAAATTAGGTTTAGTTTGTCATTTTAGTGAATTTCTTACCTGTGGCACTATGTTAGGCGCGTCTCTGCCGTAAACTACGTTGAAGTATCTTGTACAGCCTTTAATGTCACATTCGCCTCTCATGCTTCTGCGTAGTTCTTGATAACGTGGGTGACTTTGTTTTCAAGTGCTTGTCAAAGTCTTAGTACCATCGTAGAGAAGGAAACCTTCTAAGTTCCTTTATTACAAACCATTCTTTCAGCTTTTCACCATTCACCAGTCTTCTCGGCCTGACATCTCAGCCATTTTTCGACCTCCTCCACCGTTTACTTTGGCTAGAAAATTTCGAACACTTGATTAGTTAAAAAAAGACAACGAAAAAAGGAAAAATAAGGAAAGGGCTTTTTCTATGAAGAATATCCACGCACACAAAAGAGGGAGAAATGGGTCATCAGACGATGGGAAGAAAAAATGGGGCAGAGCCAGCCTTAAATAAATACCGAAAGATAAAGAGAAAAAATGAGGACCCTGAGTCATTGTACTGCCCTGACAAAGACGCATGAAGCAATGAAGATGATTGTAGTGGGGCCGCCGTTCATATGGCAGGGAATGACTGCTAGGTAACGCGGCTGGAGCAGCAATTACCTCGGACGTGTACGATGCGCGCACGAAAAGAGAAATAAATGAGCTTACAAAGAAAATTTATGACGGCGGTTTACGCACGCACGCACACACACACACATATATATATATGTATATATATATATATATGTGTATATATATATATATATATATATATATATATATATATATATATATATATATATATATATATATATGTGTGTGTGTATGTGTATATATGTGTGTATATATATGTGTATGTTGAATAAAGGAAATTTATTTTTAGTATTAACTACTGAAAGAAAATAACGGTCGCATTAATCATTCCGTTTTGCCCAAACATCGGTTTCATTAATTTCAGATATACTGCATGTTTCCTTTTACTCTATCTCCGTTCATATTCTCTTCCATCTCTCTTCCCACCCTCTCCTAACGGTTGTTTCATAGTACACTTTAGAACCTCCTTTACTCTCAGTTTCCCTTTCAGCGCTGAGTGACTTCACAGGTCCCAGCGCTTGGCCTTTGCCTAAATTTTATATTCCATTTCTAAATTCCAGATTCATGGTAACATTAAAAAGGTTCTAGTCGTAATTTATCATGATATAAGTCTACCTTACTCATACCTAAAAGCCGTACAATTCACCCTATATACTCGATATGTTCGTTTTCTTATATATATATATATATATATATATATATATATATATATATATATATATATATATATATATATATATATATATATATATATATTATTCTATATATATATATATATATATATATATATATATATATATATATATATATATATATATATATATATATATATATATATATATATATATATATATATATATACACAAACACTAAATAATCTCATATGACGTACATAACAGATACACAAGTCAGTGAGCATCAAGATGTATGTGATGGTGGTTATATTAAGAATAACGACAAAAATCAAAATCGCTGCCAAATTCTTGGAATGTAGTTACGCTACGTAACCGAAAACAATTTAATAATCCTGGCAGCGAGAAAAAATGCTGACAGGCAGTGAGATTAATTGAATCTGAAATTTATAAGGCGTGTTGACCCTGTGAGTCTTAGATGAACGTCACCGTATATCAGAACACGGAGTCTTGTTAATGCTTGTGGATTGAATAATTTTTTCAAAACATCTTGGACGAACGACTGAAAACATGGAAATGGAGGGGGAAATGAAATGTAGCCTTATCGTGAGGAAAGCTGTAAACGCGATCTTCAATATAAGGAACACTTGAAATTAAGGAAAAGTGGAAGAAGAGAGAAAACGAAGAAGGTCTGCAATGTAATCATAGCAACAAAAATAACGCTGGTGATTTGAAGAACAATCTGAAGTCTCTGGCCCAAAGCACTTCCAGAGAACAAAGTACAGGAGGGGACAGAAACGTTTTGTACCTCTCAACACCGCCACAAGTATAAAACATCTCAGCCACCGCTATAAAAAAAAAAAAAAAAAACAACAAACATCATTGAAAGTTGTGCCTCTGCAATGGGAGAGAAAAATGGTGCTTCTTCCGAGAACAGCTTAAGGATATGTTGGCAGAAGTCTTAACACAAACAAGCTAAGTGAACGACAACATACCTTGTATCGATTGAGAGCACGAATCAACAACCTTTCCTCAGATAGGTTCCCCTCATCCATGATAACCCTCGATCCCCTTGGGGAGAGAGAGAGAGAGAGAGAGAGAGAGAGAGAGAGAGAGAGAGAGAGAGAGAGAGAGAGAGAGAATGGCGGTATCAAAGTGAGGATAAGTAGTGGAACGTTAAATAAGGAGAACAGGCATTGAAAACCAAAGAATGAAGAGAAAGAGTCTTGGAATCAAGAGGGAATTATAATTTTATGGAAGGGAAACGTTACTGTAGAGAACTAAATAAAAAAAATAATGGTTTCATCAAAGTTTAAGATTGAGGTTGCAGGTGGAGGAAAGATGTACACCGGGAAAATAACAGTAAGGAAGTAACGAGATGGAATGAAAATTGCTCAAAGATAAAGAAATGGAGGTGACAAATGAAAAAAAAAATTGATATTATACATGTGAAGATAACAAAGAAGGATAGAGAGAGATAATGATAGTCTGTGGCTGCGTCAAAATACAAGTAAAAATTGCGAGATTGGTGGAAAAAAAAAATTAAGTATACCTTAGTTTAACCAGACCACTGAGCTGATTAGCAGCTCTTCTAGGGCTGGCCCGAAGGATTAGATTTATTTTACGTGGCTAAGAACCAATTGGTTACGGGACCTACAGCTTATTGTGGAATCCGAACTACATTATAGCGAGAAATGAATTTCTATCACCAGAAATAAATTCCTCTTATTCCTCATTGGCCGGTCGGAGATTCGAACTCGCGGCCAGCAGAGTGCTAGGCGAAAGCAAAATAAAGAGGGTTGGGGTGGGAGTGAGATGGAGATTGGATTCAAAGGTAAGCAACTACTGGATGAAGGGAGAAATAAACCAATAGGGAGAGACGTGAAAAACAAGCAAAAATGAAGAGAGATGCTAAGATTAAGTGACGGGATGAAGAGATAGACACACAAAAGAAGAGAAAAGTCACTGGGGAGAAATAATCAGATAAAGAGTGGAAGCAGTGATTAAAAGAAAGTATGAATGAAAAAATGCAGAGGGACTGAAAGACCAGAGAGGAAAATGAGAGAAAACAAACCACGGAATCTCATACATAAAAGAATGGAAGAGATAGCCGCGGACAAATAATTATCTGCTGTAGAAAAGGTGGCTAGAAGAAGGGAAACTCCTTTGAGGGTAGAAGCCATACAAAGGGGATGAGAAAACGGGAAGGGGGAGGGCTGAGAGAGAGAGAGAGAGAGAGAGAGAGAGAGAGAGAGAGAGAGAGAGAGAGAGACCAAAGAGGAAGAAGAGGATAAAGAAACATGCTAGCTGGGTTTGGGATGGAAGGATAAGGCTAAGTGAATTCCAAGGTAGTTGTACCGCTGAGCCTTTTTTTGGAATTCTTGGAATATGAAGAGGGAATGGAAACGGGCTTCATGCCAGACAAATTGGTAAAGGATAAATAAGACGGAAGATAGATTCCAATGGATGGTTCCTTTTAGTACTTTTCATATGTAAATCGTATGTGAACCTTTGGATATGTAAACTCAACTCCACACTTTTTTTTTATTTAGCGATCAACTTTCCCCACTAAGAAATACCTTTGGGTCATGATATTTTCTTTCTGTAATATCCCTTGTAAAAACACCTTGCTTAGAGTTTCCAAACCCCATTCTTCCTACCAGCCTCCCCCTTAGCATCACAACATTGTGTTACGTTTCAAACGAACTACGACGCATCGTTTTGTGCATTTGACTGATAACTGTACCACTCAACAAAGTTGAGTAATGGTGTTTAATGTTACGTTAAAGAGTCAAACATCAGGTGTAACATTCATAATTGTTTACCCAGTAACCATGTGAAGAGCTTCATGGACCTTTTAGTACAGGCCACCGCTAGGTTCTTGGATGCAACTCTGCGTGAAGCCGGGAAAAGTTTATATTCATAAACAGGGGGGTCCCCCTTTTCTTGTGGGGCAGATGTGAGGCAGGGCCAATGGTCTAGCGCCACTATCTCATATGTAAATGTCTTGATTAGAAACGGAAATCTAAATCACTGGAGTCACCCCTTCTAAAGCAAAGTCAGCGCGAAAGCTGAAAGCACACGCGAGATGGAGTTAGATTTGTTGTAAGTGGCGTGGAACAAAAAAAAAGCAAGAATTCAGATTTAAAATACAATCCAGAAGTGTAAATGGGAATTTTTGCCCGGTATGAGAAGTGACCCAATGAATTATAAAGAAAAAATTAAATTTGACAAAAAAATCCAAAGGCTTTTTGGTAATAATACAGCATATGGAAATATTTCAAACTGGAGAGAAAAAAGTATTGTGATCAGATCAATAAGGTATATATATATATATATATATATATATATATATATATATATATATATATATATATATATGTGTGTGTGTGTGTGTGTGTGTGTGTGTGTGTGTGTGTGTGTGTGTGTTCAGTGTATGTATGCAAAATATTTTTTTGTTGTACGATGGAATTGATAATTTTTGCTGAATCAGCAGGTACGTTATTTATATTTTTCAAAAATACTGAAACTGGTTCCATTCAAATATGATAGAATTTTAGCTTTGTTTTATAGAGAGAGAAAAGTGAAAAATACTCGAGAAATTTGATCATAGACAGGAAATAAGACTGTGACTGTGGACTAACAGGTGGCGTGTTCATGCCTCTGGTGTTACATCATATCGAAAACAAATGCTGCGTGTTACGTCGCTTTAAAACTTTTCATGCCCACAATCGAAGTTCCAGCCCTTGTTTACGATCTCGCAAAGACACAGGCAAACACGATTAACATCAAAGGAAATGAAAACGGTGGTGAAGTGGAGGCGGGAAGCGGCAGTGTTTAAAGGAAATGAGGCACCGGAAATAGACAGCTTTGGCAAGGGATCATTTTGTACGACTTTCGGGGAAACACTTCTCCAGGGTCTCTCTGATCGTGATTGAGCGTATCTTGCGTTGTGTCTGTTTTGTATGTTTAGAATCATAAACAAAAAATAATTTAGCAATTTTGAAGATTTCATGTCGTTTTATTAGCTTAGGCTGTTTACGTGAATTTGATCTAGTTTCTCCATGAAATCTGAAAAATGTTTGAATACGGGTTTTACATTGCAGTTAATTTTTGTTTGTTTAGTTTTAGAGCTGAAATAGACGTTTTCATCAGCTGATAAATCTTTTCGAAACGTTTTTTGAGCATTTTATATAATTTTGTCTATATGCTTCATATGTAATATAATATTTAGCGTGTTTGAGACTATAATGTTAAGTTACTACCGAAATATATCCAACACTAGGCACAGAATAAAAAGGCTTTTTGTTAATAAATTTTATGGGTGTGATTTGGTATGTCACTGTTTGACATACTGCATATGAATACAAATTATATTTCAGCGGAGGATATTGAGAATAGAATGTTAAACCATTACGTTATATGAAGCTTCATATATCCGACACCATGTCATCTGACTTCCTGATATATATAAACAAGCCATATATATATAAATTATTAATAAATATATATATATGGGTGTAATTTGGTATATATATATATATATACAGTATATATATAATGTATGTATTTATGGTCTTTGTGTACTTATGTTATATTTCTTTTCAGCCTAAAAGGATATCTTGATTACACATTTCTTCATATTTAGATTTTCTATGTTTCACATATAAACCAGTTATGTCTATAGTTGTATATTTAATAAAGTTAGGATTTTGTTCCATGTCATCTGACAGCCTAAAATCTTTTGAAATGGTAGTTTATAATCTCAGCTGCAGTTTTATATGATATATATATATATATATATATATATATATATATATATATATATATATATATATATAAATATATATATATTTATATATATATTATATATATAATATATATATATATATGGTATATTGTGTACTTATGTATATATTTTAAATATTTATTATCTCATATATAGTTTTATATATATATATATATATATATATATATATATATATATATATATATATATATATATATATATATATATATATATCGTGTCTGCTGGCTGTGTTGTAAAGTTAGCGGCCTCCTATTTCACTGGTGAGTGATATATGTATTTTTATGTAATAATTTAAGCTAAAGTAATTAGAAAACGCTTCGTTAAATAGTCATTCATTCTGGCTACACGAATGGAAAAAACAGAAGACCTTTGAAATAAGTTTTCATTTGTTTGTGATATATTTTGAAACCGTTGACTTTCACTTCTTTAAACGTGCTTATTTCACTATGAAATATAAGTCAATTTATTAGATTTATTTGTAGCCTTTTCCTTTGATCTTATAGTTATTTTTTGTTTTTTTTTGTGAATTTTATTTGCTTATTTTTCTAATTTTCTTTAGGCGAACGGTATAAAGTTCTTCCTTTTATTCTTTATCTAATCACGGAGGATCTTTACATCTGTACAGCATTTTAGTCAACATGATGTTATTAGTGCAACGTCTCTAGAATTAATTATGGAATTTAACATTCTTTGTAAAGAGTTTTTAATCTAGAAGTTTTGTTCTCTAGTTCAAGAACAGGATATAAATTTCGTTGCTAATGGCTTGCATTGCCAGCATTGTGTCGAGACTCGATAGAATTTCTTGGCTACAGTTAGGCTTCTCTCCATTTATGGGTCTTAATAAAGGAAACAGGGTGGGGAAGTGAAATGTAAGTGACTTTATCTATCTCTGTTTGTAGATAAAAACTACCGCTTCTGCCTTAGTTACATTTACTTGTCCTTCCTCACTATTTCCTGGTCCTTGTCTCCAGTGTCCTGTTTTCCTCAGTGGCTCTTTTCCTGCCACCCCCCCCCCCGCCTCCTGCTCAAAAATAAAGAGGGGAAAAATATGTTATAGCCTTGGCATGTAAATCCGCTCTCTGTGTGTAAAACCCTGGGATTCGTATCTAAATCACCATAGCATAAAGGGGCACAGTAAGAAGCAAGTAGACCAGACCAGCATCTCCAAGCAAGCCATTTTCTGGTGAACTGCTCTCTCTCTCTCTCTCTCTCTCTCTCTCTCTCTCTCTCTCTCTCTCTCTCTCTCTCTCTCTCTCCCTTCTTACATCCAAGTATATTGGTGTATATACCGATGGGTATATTTATATATTTCTCAGTGCTGTAATCTAAAATGGATACAACAGTCATTAATTTGCATCATTGTAGATAATTAGATTACAGCTGAATTATTCGTTTCGCTTCAGCCAAATTCTACATATGCAAACCTTCCTTCTTAACTATTGGTTCCTTTGAGTTGTCGTAACGCTCACTCTGCATGTGGTTAATACCTCGTACACACTCATATGTGCAGTAAGTACAAAGTTTTGTTCATCACTGCTTATTAACATATGTATGACTGAATACTGTATATATATATACATATATATAATATTTTTATAAGTATATATATATATATAACATATATAACACATACATACATAAATACAGTATATTTATATATACATACATATATATGTAGTATATATATATATATATATTTATATATATATATATATATATATATATATATATATATCTATAGAAACATGATTCTTGGTATGACAGTGTAATTATAGTTGAAAGATTTTTGTTGATTTTAGGATAAAACTGTAAGAAGAATATTAGTGGTCAGGTGGCAGGAAAGAGTTTGATATAATGCTGTAAAGGAAACTAGCTAGGAAGTGGAGATGGCTTGGATACATCCTTATCCTTTGTGCAACCCTTGGGAGAACAGTACATGGTAGTGGCGGCTGGTCTTTTGTAAGCACACCAGTAGAGTTGGAAGACCCAGAGCTACTAAGATGAGAACTATTAAAAGGGAGGCTGGAGATGAGTAAATATTTGTGGAAGGCAGAGAACAGGAAGGCCATTAATAGCGGAATTTCACTGAGGCCCTCTGCCTCACACTGCGTTGGAGGCAGTTGCGTGTGCGCGCGCGCCTGTATGTACATAAATTATATATGTGTGTGTGTGATGTATGTATGTATATATATGTATATGTATAAATAAAGATAAAATCCACGAAGGAAACGGAAACACTGGAGTGCTGCTGTTTCCGTTTCCTTCGTGGATTTTATCTTTATATATTCATCACGTTCCATATTTTCGTGATTCAGTTATACATGTGTATGTATGTATGTATAAAGAGATTTTTTATCAGTATTTGAAAAATATGATCTTAATCATCTAATATAACTCATTGCATTGGGGTTGCTTTCACATTGCAGAAAATTTTTTATTTCTGTCGAATGGTAAGTTTAGATAAAGTCATTCCCCAAAAAATGTCACGGACGCGTTGTTTTAAGAATACTTTTTGTCAATGAAATTGTTTTCGCTTTCACTGAATTTACAAATTCTCTCTCTCTGTCTCTGAGTCATTTTACAAAATTCTTGTATTGATTTTATTAATATATAGTTATACTCTTGGCCTTTACGTTATATGTTTGCGTTTGTTGCCAGTACAAGCCAGTGAGTATGGCATTCATACATGTTTTGTCTTTTTCAGCCTTTTCATGTGTCTGTATTCGTATCTGTAAGTTTGTAAAGGATGCCCATCAGCACACACATATTATATTTCGGAAACAACAGTTTCTGAAATATAACACTAACTTGACTTCATTTGTGTATCTTCATGGGCACCCTTACTGACATTGAATTTCATTTTTCATGAAACCCCATCATTGTGTTTGTGTGTCAGCGTGTGGATATTTACTTAGTCCGTTTGGTTGAAATAAGACCATTTCAACATCTCTTATCTCGACGAGGATCCGCGCCGTCCTATACAACATTTACTAATCCTTCAGGGTCGTAACGTACCTGGAAAAAGAGTGGTTAAAGATCCCTTGAAGAAGCCTGTATTTTGTTCCTTTTGGAGTTTGGCAGGCAAACCGACGGCTGTGATAGTTTTCACCCGGCAGTAACAAGTTTAAATGAAATGGCATGTCGTTCGTTTTGGTGTGTTTCACCGGAAATGGTTCTTGATTACCAGGAATATAATCTCGATATGTTTTAACTAGAAATGAATTTTGATCAAATTTGTCCATCGTGCTTGTTTGGAAAGGCATTGCTGGAAACAGATCGTACACGCGTCTCTTAAAGAGTGGATTTATATAAATGAGTTTCTGATGTGTCTCATCCGATTTAGCAATATAATGATGACTGAAACTAGGCTCCAGTTTCCCCTTGCAAACCAGCGTTAACAGCGAACTCCCGAAAGGAATTCTTGTAGAGTATCATTCAGTCGGAAAAAATCTTTGCTGCCTGTTTTTTTATGTCACTGTTGTTGCTTTAGTTTTTCATTATTAGAGTATTCTTTATGCTTTCTATGTTCCAAAATCTGTCTATACCTTTGTTTATTTATATTTACAGAAATGCAAGTTAAACTTCATTTTTGAGATCTTGAAAAGTGCTAATCAAATATGACAAAACAAACACATTTGTATCCTTTTAGCATGTATTAGGTACTTTTGATGTAAATGTAAAGGTAGAAGTGGCAAAATGGTTTCCGCATTCGCCAGCTAGAATTGTCACCAACTAAAGGTAATAATGCTAATCTGCCTCTCATGAGTCGGTACAATTCCTGCGTCTCGTAACCGATATGTTTGTTAAGGGTTAGATGCCATCAGTTACATCACATGCTGGGACGTCTTGGGAGAAGTCAAAAGAGCTTCGAAGCATATGCTTTAATTCAGCCGCAGCGAGGGTGCGAGGAAGTGAAGCTATTCTTTAGATTTACTTGGAGGGGGATAAGTTTGAAAGAACTGAAACACATTACAGGAAGGAAATTGGGTATTCACATGTGCTCTGTATAACCATTTGAGGTAATATCTGTAAGAAAATATTAAGATGAAATCCCGTCTGCTCAATTGTTTAACTATTCCATTTAGAATGTTTGTGAAACTCTGTTCCATATTCTGTTTCCCGAATTATTTTCTGCACCATTATGCGAGAATCACATTTGTAGTAACGTGGAACCGAGTTCCGTGATACGCTCTCTTTGCATTGAGTAACGTTGGTTCCAATGATGATGACCATCTTCTCTGCATCCTTGAAAACTCAAAAGTTGAGGAAGTTTGTCACCCAACCAAACACTCACTCAAGCACAGACACACACTCACGCACAGGTACAAATTTGTTTGAAGTGTGTATCATTTTCGAGATCCACTTGTGATATACTGGATCGATCTCTGGCTTTGGTCAGCGATATATTTTTAGAACGTTGCCTTGTTGTTTATTGAGGCGATTAAAGTGACAATGAAAGGGAGGCCCGGCCTGAAAAGAGGTCATGCTATTATATTGCTCGCCGATGCGCTGATTTACAGATTCTTTGATCAAAATTGATTCTAGGGAAAATTAATTCTAGGAATAACCTCTCTCTCTCTCTCTCTCTCTCTCTCTCTCTCTCTCTCTCTCTCTCTCTCTCTCTCTCTCTCTCTCTCTCTCTCTCTCTCTCTCTCTCTCTCTCTATATATATATATATATATATATATATATATATATATATATATATATATATATATATATATATATATATATATATATATATATATATATATATATATAATATATCTCGTATTTTCCTCCCCTCAAATCTGAATTCATATTATCACTTTATGTACATTTTTATGTGTATAGGATTAACAGATAGACGGAGGAACACACAAGGTCACATATTATTGAATGCGGGTTTTTACTCGTGTTAATATTCTTCTTGCCTTTAACTTTACTGATCGATGTTCTTTGAACATTTTTCCTTTGTATGTTAGGGAAGGTTGTGGTCTTGATTATTTTTTTACGTGATGAATTTATGGTGATTATACTTTCTGAGGCTTGGTCTGTCAGTTTTGGAGGTTTTTCGTTGGTGGGTTTTAAAGACCATAAAAGCATCTCGCTTAAGGTTCGTGTAATTTATAATTTTGTGTTTGTCTGTCTGTCTGTCTCCCTGTTCACCTCTGGTCATATATAAGCATACATTAAGTCATACATTCAGATCCAAGAACAGAAAATAAGAGAGAGAGAGAGAGAAATTTTAAAATGGTTGGACACTTCCAATACCTTTGTTACACTTATTGGCATAGTCTGTACACCACTGCTCTGTGGCTTTTAGATTTGCAAACGTTGTCTTCATGATTGGCGATGACTTTAAATGGTCACCGTTGGTTACTTATTAAAGTAATACACAAAAGATTTTTTTTAATTAGTTAAGAAAATATTAATTTTTGCATAATATTAAGAAATTGTTCATGTTCACTTGGTACATAAAATGAACGCTATCTCCATTATTATTATTATTATTATTATTATTATTATTATTATTATTATTATTATTATTATTATTTTATTATTATTATTATTATTCGTACGGTATTCTGATCAGTTCACCCTTCGTCTCCATACTTTCGTTGATGGTAATTTTCTCTTACAAGAAATCTTTCTTTTTTTTATTTTATATATATTTTTTCGGGGGGTTTTGGGGTATGTGTATACTGCTGGGAAATAACCAGACCTAATGAGATCACTGCATACTGTGTGCAGATTGTTTTGTTACCAAGTCTTTTTCTTGTGCTTCAGATTTCTGCCATTCTTATTTATAGTTTTCTTTAAAAGAAAACTATTGTGCCGGCTTTGTCCGTCCGTCCGCTCTCAGATCTTAAAAACTACTAAGGCTCGAGGGCTGCAAATCAAACATACCAATCAACAAACATACTAGATTGCAGCCCTCTAGCCTCAGTAGTTTTTATTTTATTTAAGGTTAAAGTTATCCATAATCGTGCATCTGGCAACGATACAGGACAGGCCACCATCGGGCCATGGTTAAAGATTCATGGGCCGCGGCTCGTACAGCATTACACCGAGACCACCAAAGAGAGATCTATCTGATTATACGCTATAGAGAAAACTCGATTGCACCGAAAAAAACTTCCGCGCATTTTTTACTTGTTTGGTATTTTGTATAGTCATTTTCATAAAGAAAACAAAAGGGGTAGTCATGACCAACGCACTTTCAACTGAGTCCTGGTTTTGATTGTGTTTCGTCTGGTTTCTTCTACGCTTGATCGATCTTGGATCTCAACATCTCCCTTTGATGTCTCGTTGTCTCCCCGTAATAGCGCTAGTATGGGGCAAATTACAACTCAGGGTTATCTTTCTGTTGGTAATTAGAAATACTTCTTCAGTGACTGGCAGGCTTTCAATTAAAGAAGAAATGCCGTGGAAAGCAAATACACCTCGGTGTGTTGATATGTTTGTTTCTCTTAGGTTCCAGAGACAAACGACACAACAGCCATTGTTGCATTCACAATCGTTGGTGAAACTTGAGTAGAGAAAACCTCCTCAGGATAAGCCACTTCTGATCTCGTGCTTACCCTCGTAGTTTCTTAATGCTAAGGTTTGTTCCTTTTAATACCTCTGATCTCTATCGATCCAACCCTTTTAACTTCTTCCTGTAATTTCTACTTCTAATAATTTTAACTTGTATGTACTTTTTCACCCAAATTTCGTCCCTCATTATTTCCACAACACAACCATCTTAAATCACTGACCTGTCCTGTCACTTAAGCTAACCTTTTTACAATTTCTAGGTATTTCCAATTTTTTCACTCATTCAGTTCTCCTTATACAAAAAATACTACAAAAAGCATTTCATCATAGCAGTTTTATCCCGTTTTTCCTTTCACACTCAACATTCACACTTAACTTCCAGAAAGGAGTGGTGGCTCAACAGTCTCTTATTTTTTCACCATGGCTTTCAGTAACACTTGAAAGATTTTCCCTCTTCAGGGCATAACTTACAGATCACCCAGTCACTCTTATCACATTCAGCATCCGCACTAAACTTCCCATATTAATCCTTTTGTCATCTGCCTTGCTACCTAAATCAAAATTCTAATAGATACCTTCCCTCGTATACTTAGACATTTTATGCTCGTCTAAATCTTAATCACCCTTACCTGTCTAATAACGAACAGTATTCCTCTTGTCTAGACCAATAGAACCTTGCCTTCATCAAGATAACCAACAGGTCCTTGTCAGCCACCTAGTCACCCTAATCACCACTATATGTAGCAGCATCTCACTCTGTAATCCCATTGCTTTCTGGTTTGTTTATGTCCCTCAACCTCTCATTTACCCTCCCACGACCTCAATAGTCGCATCCACAAACATTCTCAAAATTACACTAACCCTTTTCCACTCCTGAATCTTGCAACGCTGCCTCTCTTCTATTTTCCTCAGTCATGTAATCGTCAAGGTGCTAATTCTGTTGACCAGGGACGACATTCGCTTCAGTTGTCATCTCTTCATTTCCATCTTTTATTTTGAAGTCCAGGTCTTCCCTGGCCTTTCCTTGCAGTTACTTCCTTGTAGAAGAGCTCCATTTTATTCTCCATGAAGATCTCTCTCACTTTCTTACTGTCTATTTTTATGACTTTCCTTCTTTTTCCCTTTCATTTTCTTTATTGTATGATCCCTGCTTCTGCATACCTTCGTTTTAAATATAATGTTTTCTTCACTGAACCTTCCAGTTATTCATAACTCCATTTGCTGTTCTTATTCCCGCTTCCTACCCTCCTGTACTTGCATTCCTTTCTGCCCGTGACCACAACATGGAATTTGACAAACTCCATGTCTGTAACCCTGGCCCACAATTCATCCACTTATCAAAACTACTTGTCATAATTACATGTACAGAAGCATTTTCACTCATTCAGACTTATACCTATCTACACTCTTTCTTTTACCTACCTTTGCCTTTAAATTACCCAGCACAACCACCCTTTCATGTTTCCCCAAATGCAATCAGTCTCAGAATCAATCCTCTGTAGACAAGGATTTCCCTTTCACTCCTAATCTTTTCCATTTCAGATTAGCACACATATGTATGTATGTATGTATATGTATATATATATATATATATATATATATATATATATATATATATATATATATATATATATATAGAGAGAGAGAGAGAGAGAGAGAGAGAGAGAGAGAGAGAGAGAGAGAGTTCTGTTCTGTTGATCATTTCCATCTTACCGATGTAACCTTCGTTCTCAGGTACTTATTAATACAGTCATGTCTTAAAAGCAGATTTAAATCGCGCACAGTAAATCATGTTCTGTCTGGCGCCAACTTTTCGGGTCGACGATGAATTTTCCTGGAGAGAAAGGACATTAAGTGCCATATTATGCAAGGTATTTTATTGTGAAATTTTGGGCCATTTGTGACCTTAAAAATAACCTAACTTAAAACCAAAGTTCACCCTCTCTACGGTGTTTTGTATCCATATTTCACTAACTTCCGGCATCTATGTCTCCATAAAAATAAAAATTGTATGTTCTTCATTTAGTTGCTAAGTAAATCTGCACATGCGGCCTTCGTTATTTTTATGGAAATATGAAAATGAAAATGTTAGGCAGAAAGGAGAAATCATATAATTGATAATTATTTGAAATCGCCTTTAAAGATATCAATGAAGAAAAATCATGATGACATTTTTGGTAAATAAAAAAATCGTTTAATCCGTAAAAACTGGATGTTAATCTTTAATAATCTACCTGAAAGGATACAGTCATCAGTTGACCTGATTTCATAATCCATATCTGTGTTTGTTGATACGAAGTTAATTATGGTATAATTAATTGTCTTTTGTCTGTTTTATAAGACGATATGCGTGGATGCAAAGATAATGAAAGGGAGAGAGAGAGAGAAAAAGAAACGTCCTTTTATGCGGTGGAACAAGAACATGAGATGTAGAATATAGGGCAATAAAGTTTACTTTTAAATGGTAAGATAAGATCAGATAAAGAAAAGAGAGAGGAACGGGCGTGCTTTGAAATGGCTGGATAATAAGGCACTTGATGTCCTTTCTCTCGAGGAAATATTCATCGTCGACGCAAAAAGTTGGCGCCAGACTGGAGGAAGACATCCTGGCTCTGACGTCACAGTCAGGAGGAAGGAGAAGAACATTCATATACATTCATGTGTGTGTATAGGGTTCTCTCGCGCTCTCCCTCTTTTACTTTCACGCACACACGGGCAGACAAAGGCATTTGCATCTTCGTAATCTAGGAATTTATTCTTATTATATTGTTTACTTCATTTGAAGACTGTGTTCCTTTCTTGTTTTACTTCGTATTCTGATACATTAATTATTAAGAAATTGAAAGCAACCTAAAATTATGCATGTAATAAACGTGCCAAAATTTTGGTTTCAGATCTTTCATTTTTTCCCTGATTATTACACATTGTACATTTCTTAAGATGCTTTTTCAAAAGCATGTTTAGTGTTGCAGTTATGTAGCTGCCTCTCTTTATGTTGACCTACTTTCACTTGAACCAAAAACGGTAAAAATTGTTTCAAGTATTAGTAACAGTAGGTTTTGTTGTACAAGGCAGTGACGTCTAGCCATCCTTTTTTAGTAGGTACTGCGAATCATCCATCTTCTAGAAAAGCACCCTCATTTAAAAATATATATATTTCGGTGAATAACAGTTTCTAGGAAAATCTATTGAAGAAAGATTTTATTATATTGTAGAGTTATCAAGAACTTTCATCATGGCATATTTTACGAAAGATACTGTGACTCTTCATTTTAATTGTTTATACAGACAATTTCTTCGGTACATCGACTTTCATTATTTTATTCGATGCGTTTGGACAGTGTCTTCAATTACCGTATATTTATTTGGGCTTTCATTCTGGGAATGTCCACTAGGTTTCGTGCAACACAGTAATTGAAAAAGAGGGTGAATGTAAGCAAAACTTTTACGTTTCTGTGCCGAAATGGAACTTATGGAGCAGCATTAACCAAGCACAAATTTAAATCATGAGAAAACTCTCATAGCATTTCCTCAAGAATCAGTGGAAATAAACCCCAAAAGATTATGGAACGACAGATGCATAACAAAGTCAAAGGGCCAAAAAATATGCTTTAGAGGCATACATGGAGCTGAATATCAAACGAGTATTAATAATACAGTTTCACTGCGGTGTTTTGTATAAATATAGAAATTTTTGGTTCATTAGACTTAAGAATAATTGGCACTAATGGTTTTTAATTAGAGCATATAAGTCGGTTTTCCAGGCCACGTCAGTAAAAACATGGATCCAATCTATATCATATTCATATTTCCTTTTCTGATAAAGAACGTTTATTATTAGTTTCCACTGCACTGAAATAGGTTAATTGTCTTTCTTTGTGATAATAGAGCTGGTGGTTTGTTTATTCACTTCTTACTAGGTTTCTTTCACTTCAAGAAAGGTACTTGGTACAGTCTTATGTAAACATTGCAGGAAATTTCACCTTGAATACTGTGAACTAACTTTCTTTATAAGACAATGATAGAGTTAATAAAAGTACAAAAAAAGTAATCTTCAGACCACCGATTTTCATCTTTCCAAATTGCTAATTCTGAATCTTGATAACTTGCAAATGATAGAATTTTTAAGTCACAAAATATAGAACATAGCCTAAATAAATTATAGTAGTCCTTTTTTTCACTTAATAATCAGTTAAATGACCACAGTAGCAAATAAAAGCAAGGAAATCACATTTACAAATCAGTATTATCCTAGTAGATATTCGAACATTTTCGGTATTCCTTTCGAGAGAGGACCAAAGTCACCCGGTTTATGTGTAATGAAGTATTAGGTGCCACTAAGCAAGGGAAGTAGCGATCATTTCACAACCAAAGTCTCTTTTTTTTACTTTCCTCTTTCAGTAATAAGACTATTTAGCCTGATTCTCTCTCTTTAGTGATCTAGGAAAATGGCGCTTCTTTCTGTCGCCGTATTGTCCGTTTCCAGCGATTTCCCGCTGGAGTAAAGGATTGTGTTATAACAGCAGAATAGCTACGGGCAAAAAGTGTCTTAAGAGACCATTACCAGATCCATAAGTGGCCCTATTTAGAACTTCGATTGGGATGGTGGTATGGGACTACAGGGGAAGACGATGCCGTCTTGGATCTTTGGAGTACGGGGATTGTACTTAAATTATTATTCTCATGCCCTTCCAAGGCCTAATATTGCCATCTGGTGAGGGTGCCCTTACAGAAGGTATGCCCGTATGCCCTTCCCAGGATGTTGACATCCCATGGTGTTGTCCTCATTAGCAGGTCAAGTCTAGGAAGGGTGACCTGCTTGCTCTGGTCGTTAACAAAATGGCGCCGGTGCCTTGCCTCCAACGACAGCTGCTGTCAGATGGACTCCGCCGTCTTCTGAGCCTCCAGGGCTTAAAGATAGCAGCTCATTAAAGTCGCTGCACGTGTCCGATCATCCTCCCGGGAGAGTGAAGGCAGGTGTGAATGTCTTATCTGATACTCCTGTTTCTAGTGCAAGAGGACAGACAGTTGCTGTCTGAATGGCCTCTGCTCCGACAATCTCTCTAAGGCCATTAAGTACACCTGTATTTTGTAAAGGACATTCAATGGTATAAGAAGTGTGAAAATTTAATGGCAAATGAAAGTGCAATATGATAATTGTATGTTATTTTATAATACTGAAAAAAAGATAGCTCTAAGATAATTAACTTGAAAGTCACGGATCTCAGTTTTCTTTATGCTGTTTCTCTCTGAGACCGCTTTTACTTATCTTCATCTTAAACTTCACATTCTCTCTCTCTCTCTCTCTCTCTCTCTCTCTCTCTACCGGATGATGCATTAGCAATTCTCTGGTAGACATCAGAGGTGCCTCACACTGAGGGACTTGGGGCAACCCGAACGAACTGTAAGGTTGAGGTCTCTCTCTCTCTCTCTCTCTCTCTCTCTCTCTCTCTCTCTCTCTCTCTCTCTCTCTCTCTCTCTCTCTGGAGGGAAATTCTTAACAACGGAATATGATGTATTTATTTAGAATAAATACATCATACATAATATATATATATATATACACGTATATATACTGTATATAGATATACGTACATACATGCATATACACTCACGTTACACGTGTTTTGTTTATATAACGTATTTCGTAACATAAAGTTGTAGTTAACAATTCACTTTACTCATTTTTAGCGCCTTTCTCCCTTATTTTCTTAAAGTTCTGAATATATTTCATTCATGTATATTCTATGAATTTTATGTCTAGCCGCATGCAGAGATGTAAGCATTAATATCAAGAATAGTAGCGACAAATACATTTTTGTCCAATGAGAAGAGTACACTTGCTGAAAGAGAGTAATTTTCTTGTTTATACACATTTTCTCCCTCTAACTTAATTCTACAGCAGTTCGACTGCCGGTACAACTAAGAAACTGTTTCCGAGGTTAAAGGAAATTTACTAAAGTTGAATTTGCCAGTTATGTGACGTGTTCATTTCTCACCAGGTGTATGCAACATACCTTTTTCCGACTGTTAATTTTATATTATGCATTTCAGACCAACATTCTTTTGCAGACCTCTGGCTGTTATGTTTTTCTACCCCGAAATCTAACAGTTATAAGAGGACGCCAGTCGAAACGGCTATCTTGGGGAGGTATGGGACTAAGTACGAGTAAACTGCACCATGGTATGTTTAGAATGCCTAGATCATAAGAGAGCCGGTCAAAAAGATTTGTGATCGTTTGTGTAATCATTAACAATCCCCGAAAATTTTATAAAGCACAGTGATACGGCAAAGGCGATTACATCCTAACCTTTCTTGAGAGCCTGCGGTCAGCTCAGTGGTCTGGTTAAACTGTTTTAATAATAATGATAATAATAATAATAATAATAATAATAATAATAATAATAATAATAATAATAATAATAATTAACTTAACCTAACCTACGATGCCATGTCTTAACTGGCAAACGGGTTGCTTCCCCTGGACCCCTCTTGGTATTGCAAGCACGTAGCATAGTTTGTACTTTGCTCGTAATATTTGAGTGTATGTTATTTTTGTGGCTTCCAGGGAAATTAATACAGCCGTTCATTCCTCCTGTTTTTTTCCGAAACAATATTGATTAGGAACTTTCTCAGAGCGATTGCAGCTTAATGACTCACGTAAGGACTAAAAACTACGACTTCCGGACAGTCGGGAGTTAAAATTTAGGGATTACTCCTCGGTCGCTCTGAAATCGTATTATATATCTTTGGAATTGGTTTTTTAAATATCCTTCATGGAGTAGTTGTAAAACATCCAGGTACTTGGATATGAAAAGTAATAAACATTTACTTCAATAAAAAAAAAAATGAGAAACCCATTTTTCCTTAAGATATGGGATCATATACTCCTTGGAAAAAAAAAAAAAAAAACATTAAAAGAGAAGAACAGTGCATGCCCCATTATCCCAACATGACCTCTGAAGAGGGTACAGACTGCTTTGCCAGAGGTTGTTCAAAACGTCCTAAGAATTAAAAAAATTCCAAAGTCTTGCATAAATTTCGTGTAAATGTTGAATGTATATATGTATGTGTGCCTTTTTTCTTTAGTGTGTGTGTGTGACTCTAAGAGATGCTACCTTTCCGGTTGCAAGCACGTCTTTTGAAATGAGATTGCGAGACACATGACCTTTTCCAGTTTGTTTGTGACCCAACACAGTCTACTAGCTACCAGTTGCGTAATTTGCCGCTTATTTTGGTTAACAGAGGTAGGTTGGAGTTGAATGGAATTAGCCTAAAACGGTCCGACCCATTTGGGGATCAAACCCTGGCTCTTTTGTTGATGACCCGAACTGCAAGAATTATAAACATGTCTGTAAATCTGTAATTATGTAACGGTCTGCATATATAAATCTGTAATTATGTAACGGTCTGCATATATAAATCTGTAATTATGTAACGGACAGATTAAAGCAGTGGAGTGAGGTACGAATGATAATTCCTATGGAATTATCGACTGTAACAAATGAGAGTTGTTAATTGTCAACTGTATCTACGTAAAGCTCCTGCCATTATCCCTACAAACTAACTAGACATAACGCCTTTAAAGACATCATGGTTATTGAACTGATCTTTTTATGGTGCAATTAGTAACGTAATGAATATGAACAGGATAATTATGGAGAAAACGTGGATTTTTGGCTAATTAATATAAGAGCACTTTTCGCTCTGGCCTAAGTGATGATATAGTGGAAATATTTCTCTTTGTTTCTGTCGGTACGGATTTAACTGATAGGTTGGTAGAGGGGGGAGGGGGCTCGAACCCCGTAATATATGTTTTGCTGCTTACTGCCAAGAGACTTTGCCGAGGAAAAATCAAATTGAGAGAGAGAGAGAGAGAGAGAGAGAGAGAGAGAGAGAGAGAGAGATTCATTTACAAAAGTACTGACCACGCGAAGACAAAATGACCTGGCTTCCCTCATAAATCGTTCCTATCTAAACTACCTCTCTTTTGGCTGTTCTCCATCCCATTGGTCAAAGGGTATATCTTTCTTCTCGCCGCTTTGTCACCTCTATTCACCAGCTATTACTGGACGGGGAGGGCACGCAGGAGGTACGTATGGATTCTTTCTCAACCTTTCGGGGTTGCGTAGATTCAGAAAATCCCAAGTGCTCTTTTATGGGTGTGTTCAACGTTCTTAGCTCCGCTGAAGATCCAGGTCTTATTGTGTAATGTAGTCGAGATATATATATATATATATATATATATATATATATATATATATATATATATATATATATATATATATATATATATATATATATATATATATATATATATATATATATATATATATATATATATATATATATATATATATATATATATATATATATATATATATATATATATATATATATATATATATATATATATATATATATATATATATATATTTATATATATAATATATATATAAACTTTGTTCATATATGAGTGTGTTTGTCATGTATACACATGTATACATACATAATACGCACACACACGAGTTACTCCCATTCTGTTTGAAGAAGCATTTTTCAGGCTTAGCTGTACACGCTTATTGTGCACACTCATGATAGTAAAACAAGATTATTCATCGAAAGACATTGTTTACAGGTAGGTGAATCACAGATTAAAATTAGCTCGGCCCTTGTTTACTGTCTGTTTAAGTATTGTTTGTCTCCAAACAGCAGGAACATTAGGGATTGAAATCTCATCTTCTGATGGCTGGGGAATTCAGCTCTGAGGCTTCTTTTTTGGGAGATTCGGGTTTCACGAAGGGACGGCGCTCCGTTATTGCTCACTCGTCCTGCTCCCGAAAGTGTGGTGACGATCATTGCCTTTTGTGTTTTGCTTTGAAAATATGTTCAGGAGTGTATTATTCATTTGAAAATAGAATTTATAAACATTCATTTTTTCATAAAGAAGCCAATTTTTCTTTCTTTTTTTATATATTGGAGATTTATGGAATATGTAGAGTAAAACTCTACCAAAGAGTAAAAATTCATGTACAGGAAATCTAGAAGAAATTATGAGAAGATGAAGTTTCTGAACAGAACTCGCGTTCTGTCCGGTATGCTCCTTTTCATGAAATTCGGTAACTCCCGATGATTTTCTCGACATTATTTTCAGCGCTGAATGACTTCATAGACTCCAGCGTTTGGTCTTTGGACAAAATTTTATACTCCGATTCCATTTCTTTGGATTTAATATTAACAGGGCTGTACATAAATATGTTAACAATAATTTCCTGTTCCTTGCTCTCAAAACATACCGTTTAATTTTAAAACTTAACATTTCTGAAATGTCAAAGTATCTTTTTCATAAACTTTTCTTCCAAATATTTTATCTTTTTCATGAAACTTTTGTTGCAAATATTTTCTTTTTTCGCTGGTAATTCATCTCTTCCATTTGCTTTCGCAAGCCTTTTCGCGATGATATTCGAACACTGCAAACTCGAAAGTGAAGTTTGTTTTTGAAGTCCTTTTATATGTCCTGCAAAAGTTTTGGCATTAAATATCTCTCTCTCTCTCTCTCTCTCTCTCTCTCTCTCTCTCTCTCTCTCTCTCTCTCTCTCTCTCTCTTGCGCACACACATACACGCGCGCGAGCGTTTTGTTAACACAAATTTATTAAATCATTCCTAATCTTTCTTATGAATTATAGATGCTAGGAGAGGTCTTCAACGTAAAATGATCTTGAAACATCATCTTATTAAACAGATATTAATAAGAAAGAATGATATACTTCTTGACAACGTTTGAATGCGAGTGAATATTATATGGATGCGGCTTCATATTACAAAAACAATAGTAATGTTAATGCTCGTAGCATCTTATTCTAGTGAGAGAATACATAATAAGGATGCCTAAAGATCTTGATATTTAGAGTAATTTCCTTAAGAAAAAATAAGCTTTTAATAAGAAAAGAATCTATGATATAAAAAAAAAGGTTTAAGACCACAAACAATGATTCTTTTACCAATATCACCATGGGTATTCTTAAATTGATTTTTTGTAAAGATTTTCTCTCTCTCTCTCTCTCTCTCTCTCTCTCTCTCTCTCTCTCTCTCTCTCTCTCTCTCTCTCTCTCTCTCTGT
>NC_089784.1:7788003-7808003 GCF_040412425.1 Macrobrachium rosenbergii | reverse complement strand
ACGCATATGTGTGTGCTGTCCATGTATGAGGGTCTCAGATCCTTTACGTTGTTAACACTCGTGAAAAAAATTTCTTCACTCTTGGATGTTCCATTCTGTTGAAATTTATTATATTGATTTATGATAGGTCATGTTTTCATATTCAGCACTTTTAAGTGAAGCAATAAAGTTATTTTAGGATGTTTTTAATAAGACGATCGCATAAAGCTGAGGCGAGTATTTATGCTGTTTGTGGTAAAGTCGACACAAAAGAACACTATCCCCATCAACTCTGGGCTTTAGGGGGAAGAGATAAAGAAAAAAAAAAGTGTCCTAATTTGGAAAGGAAGATTAGATTCGCCGCCTGATGAGTAAGAGAATCCCCCTTTGCCTTAAGGGAACAATATCCTAATTGCCTCGTATAAAAGAGACAGAGCGTCAACCTTGCAAAGGAAAGAAATGACTAAAAGAGGCGGAAAGGTCGGGATCGTTTATTAGAAGCAACACCTGAATCTGAAGAGAACGTAACTAGCAAGTACGAACGATATCATTATGAAATGTAAGTAAATAAGGCAGCTGTTTGAGGTATCAAATTTGAAGCAATTAAGCCGAAATAATTCAAGAGTGAATTGTAAACGTAAACATGTTGTTCTGTAGTTTTTTGTTAATGTTGCAGAGATGGCAAGAATAATAAATACATCTCACGCTCATGAGCACTGTGGTAATTTTTCAAAACCCCTTTGTGAAAACATATCACGAATGTTGAAATCAAAGTGCGAGCGTTAGCAGCCAGTATGTTTTCCATATATAATGTGATCCTTATTTGACTCACAATTTCCAGGTTGATGGTTTAATAGCTCTGAATAGTGCAACCTGTACAAGTCCCTCATTGGTTAGATAGTAGATTGGTGAAATCATCCACATCTAACTTGAATAATTTCCCTGTTTGGTTGCGTTTTATTTATTTTTTTTTTTTTGTGGGGGGTGGGCGGCACGCCAGCTTACAGTTTCTAGTTGAATTTATTCAGTGAAATCTCAAATCGATTAAAATGATCAAGATATGGGTCTCAGTTGCAGGTCCTACGATATGTTTTGCGTATTGAATACGTCGCCTCTCGTACCGTTCGTAACTGGTATATGTTTTGTGAGTTTCACTGGATTCGCCTTAGAAAAAGAGCGGTCCATATTTTCTGAATAGTCTTCAACATTTCAGATGTGTCGTGTATTGCTCATTCGTATTCATCGTAAATGCGAATCATATGGACAAAACTCCAAACCTACTGGCCCATTCTACCCAAGTCTGTTGCAGTTCCTTTGTAGATGGCCTCTTAATTTCGATTTTTTTTTTTTTATAGTTGTCAAAATTATGATAGTGGTAGTAGTAGTTTATTTCATCGGTTTTAACTTTTGAGGATTAACTGATAAAAAAAGGATATAAGAATTGAATTGCGATGCTGAGTCTTGTACAGTTAAGTGACTTTTATATATGTAATTGGTAAAATTAAGGTCTTCATCGCACGTGCTAAGTTGTCAGACTAGTTTATTTCAAAATATCGTCGAAAAGTTGGAGAGTATTATTAGCAAGTTGTTAGGGTGACCTCTTAATTGGCCTGGAGGAAGAGGAGACGGAAGTGTGACAGTTGATAATAAGATTACTCCCGTGTATCGTTCAAAGCGCGTTTTCAAATTTTCCGTTTTTTTTCTTACGTGCCTATCCTTGTATAGGCCTACATTATGTTCATGCCTGTGTACAATGCCTTTCTCAGTAGGATGGATTAATAGATTTTAGCTGATTAGATAATTTGGTGTACATAATTCGTTGCGTGAGGTGATTTACTGGATATTTTATATAAAATGTATCATTAGTAACTTTTGCTTTGTTAAAGGAAATCAGTTGCGTTCTTAAGAAAATAAAAATATCTCATTTCTAATTTGCTTTATATTTTAGAGGACCACACTGGATTCGTCATCAGCCCTTTCGTAGTGTTCTGTAGAATCGTAAGCTGGTATTGGCTGCTTAACTGTTGCTTAGGATATATAGAAAATATGATATTTTTTATTATGCACCTAATAGGAAAGAGGATATTTCTTTCTTATGCACTTGTGTAGCACACTTTTACTCGAAGACTCAAGAAAATTAAAACTATTACATTTTACTTTCACTATACGGTATATAGGTTCGAGCATATACTGCCTTGTCCTTCTGCGTGAATGGTTAGTATATTTCTTACATTTTCCTCCATATACGTTTCTGGAACGCGTTCTCCCGCCCGCTATAAAAATTACAATAACAAGTTCAAATTCTTCAGTGTCAAATACATGTAGGAGAGGTAGCATGTTAGCTAAAACAGCATTAAAGGAAAACATAATGATATGGCATCATATTCATCCTTATTCTGTTTACCCATGAGTTTGGTGTTATACCATGTTATATGTTGGCCAAGGAGCCTGATATAAGCCTGAAGAGAGAATTGATAGGTGAAGAAAAGTGTGATTTTTGAATGAGGAAGGAGGCTTGTGGATCCATTGCCTTTTATGACACCGATAGGTGAGAATTTTAAAGGTAGAGGGAGAAGTCTGTGCGTGGCATATTGACACCCAGAAAAAAGGTCATTACGGACTTCATAGCGGTATGCTGTGTTGAAGGCATATGAAGCAGAAGATAATTTCTTGGGAATGATTGAAAGTTTTTATGATAGAACTCAACCATGTAGTAACATATGTACGCCTGAATGTGACTGGTTGATTGTAAAAGTGTATCTGCGAAAAGTGTGCGTTATGTCTCCATGGCTGCTGATATAATATCTAAATGGCTAGGTAATGTTGAAAGTTAGAGAAAAGAAATGTTGTAGGCGAAAAGTTGCTGGATAAGAACGTGGGTCATGGATGTCACGTGAAATATCTGATGTTTCCAGTGAATATATTGGTTCTGGATACTCAGGAGAAACTGAATAAACTAGTAAAAGTTTAAAATTTTTGCAAAAAGAAGGAAGATTAAAGTCTGTGTGAGCAATAGGAAGGTGATTAAAGTCAGGGGAAAACTGGAAAATGGTGCCGTGAATGGTGATATGGATAGTGAGAGAATGGAAATAGATTTTTACCGTTTGGGAATAAATAAAACGGAAGATGGTAGAGTGAGAGAAGAGTTGAATCACAGACGGGTGAAGCGAGAGAGAGAGCGTGTTGTGTGCAAATGACTTGTAAGAGATTTGGAGTGTTTTTTTAAGCTAAGGTGTAAACTATGAAAGGATTGTTTAGTTAACTTCAACAGAGTGTGTCTATCTGTTTTTATCTTATAGGGAGCTCAAATCAAAGAGAGAGACGTCTTCTCTGATTGGCGTTTAATAAACAGCGTCGTATTTCTTGGTTTATCGTAACCAGGGATCATTAGAATCTTCGCCTTAGCAACAGAACCGCAACATGTTATTAAGCACTGCCAATACCAGTGCAGCGTGCTCATGCTTGAAGGAACATTTTTTTGACACATCTATGCAGGCAGTATTTCACACGCATCTTCACATTTACTACCGCACATCCTCAGCCACACCTATACTTCTACTGAAACCTACACACAGTGTGGTATACAATAAAGCCGGTGAAATCTTTCTAACTAAGATTCCATCGACCCCAGCGGCACAAAAGCAACCGAACTAAGCAACGTTGGCGTCATTGGACACTAAATATGACCCCTGTCCCTCCATTCCTTCTGCCCTTGGCTCTCTTCCATACCCCCCCTCCCCCTCTCTCTCTCTCTCTCTCTCTCTCTCTCTCTCTCTCTCTCTCTCTCTCTCTCTCTCGTAAACAAGAGGGGGATACGGGAATCATTCATCATTTTGTCGGTCCAGGCATGAGTATTGACCCGCCTTTACCATTCACAGGGAACTATAGCGTTCGACAGTCCCCCCCCCCCCCTCTCTCTCTCTCTCTCTCTCTCTCTCTCTCTCTCTCTGAAGGCGTCGCCATCGGGATATCAACAAACACTTCTTCCCCCCGATCACCTACACCTCTCTCTCTCTCTCTCTCTCTCTCTCTCTCTCTCTCTCTCTCTCTCTCTCTCTCTCTCTCTCTCTCGTTTTCCTCCATTACCTCCCCCCATCCCCCATCCCATACCCCCCATCCCCACCCTGCTTCTCCGCCCAAAGTAGCAAACACGCCCCTATTCTACCAAAGCCTTCCGCACCTGGAACTCTGCCCAGTCTACCGCCCACGGCCGACTTAGCGCCTCGTGAAAATGATAATGATGGTAATTTGAGAGGATCTTTTTTATTACTCTTATATTGCCTTGGGAGAAGAAATTCCGCGTCGCTTTTTATTGTCTCCATCAATGAAATGAAAGGTCAAAGAAAAAAAAAAAAAGAGGAGAGGGAGTTTTATGTTGTGATAGTAAAAGTTAGCTTTTAGTATTTTGAACTTGATGCTTCATAGAACCTTCAGAGGACTGTTTTTCAACAAGTTTATTTCGGGTTTATTAAGGCTAAGACCCATAATTGTTTTACTCTGAGTCAGTTTCTATACGTGCTTTAGAATAGGTATAACATTTATCCTTCCCAGATGGCTTTGATTCGTAGATTTTTTCTCCATTGTAATGTCATCATTGGAACTATTGAGTAGATTGCCGATCCAATGGTGCAACATTTTTTATAGTTCTGACATATTATGGATGAATTTTTTTTTAAGAGCTTGGTGTTTTTAGTTGTAGGAGAGAGAGAGAGAGAGAGAGAGAGAGAGAGAGAGAGAGAGAGAGAGAGAGAGAGAGAGAGAATATGCTTTGAGTATGTTTTCCCTTTAAAAGATCATATTTTAGCCCCTACTAGGAAGGGTCAAGGTACGTGTCAGAGTAGGATATGTCCTATATTAGGAATTTTTTCTACATTATCAAGGCTTTGCGTCTCAAAAACATACTAGTTACCAAAGATCCGGATGAAATAAATAAGAGGATGTTTACCCTCAGTTATTGGATGGATTGAAACCGAACTCTCCTCTTCCCCACTTTTACCAATTAGTTAGCTTTTATGTGGGTCGTTTGAATGTTTTTCTCTTCGTTAATCAGTTTCAGATTCCCGTTATGGTTTGTTTTTAGTTTGCGGGTAACCGGCAGGCCATCGTGCAGATGTAAGATAAATCCTGGTTTGGTTCTCTCTCTCTCTCTCTCTCTCTCTCTCTCTCTCTCTCTCTCTCTCTCTCTCTCTCTCTCTCTCTCTTGTGAAGGCATGCATCAATATGGCGGTTGTATTTATGTATTTCGAGCTTGATTCATAGCTGTCTTTATTTATGTGTGGTTTTTTTGTCCGTGTGGAAATTTGAGACAAACGTTCTTCATTTGCCACCGTGAAATAGCATGGACGCCATTAATTTGCAACACGCTCTTAATTTATTGCCCCAGGGATTGAATACTTGGCCTGTTATTAATTAGTCGTGATTTTGCTGCTTCTGTTGCTAATTTGATTGCATGCACTTTTGTTGTTAATTGAATTGCAAACACTTTTGGTGTAAATGTAATTATAACATCACCATTTCCACATTCCGAAAAGAAAAACGCACTGTTTTCACAGATATTTTTTTCAAAATGTTTCTTTTTCCTGCAACAGTTTTTGGGGCCGTTTGGCCTATCATGTATATGGTGCAGGAAGCTTCAGCTAAAACTCTGTGAATAGGTCTCCAAAGGGTTCCAGTTTGACACAGAAATGAGTGGGAAAATCTTTCAAAATCTTCTGAAGAAAAACAGGGTTAAAGTTTCTCAAATTATTATTTAATTTAGATTCAGGTTTCTTCAAACCATGACCCCAGTAGGGGACACTATAGGATGTCGAAAGTTTTGCATAGTACTCAAGTTAAAAGTTGATGATATTCTAACAAGTTACGAGTATATACTCTTAAAGGTGCACTTACAAAACATGTAATATCGTTGGCGACTTGTCGCATACACATCCCAAATCGGTTGAAAACAAATCACCATCCATAAGGGGAGAACGAATCTTTGGCAAATGTCGGATAATCGTATGAAGCGCTAGTTAGGCTCACCAATAAGCCGCGTGTTTGTGACTCTTTGTGCCATAAGTTGCCAGCGTGGGTTTGTGACGTGTTTTACTGCAGCAGCTAAGGAGGCTCGGTTGTGTACATTGACCTCTGTTTTATGGTCTCTCATTTGCAGTCTCGATCTGTGGAGATACCCTGTCCACAGTTCCAGGAAATCATTTTGCTAAGGAGCTTGTAGATATTCTTATCTGTGATCTAATGGTTCCTTTGCCTGCGTGTGATTTGTTTTTCAAACTTGTGGGTATGTATTTATGGACTTATAAGGTATGAGTGAAAGAGCTATGTGGTTTTTCATAAGTAGGAGTAGTATGAATTGGTTGTTCATGTGTAAGGCATCATAGGAAAAGGATTGATAATGAGAAGACAGGTTTAACTGTTAATTATGTGGTTCTTATGAAGACTTATGACAGAAATATTTGAACTATAACCTGGATTCTTCCAGAATCTGTTGCTTGGTAGTTTAATTAAGGGTGGTTTGATAAACATTTCTTAGTTAATGACAACCCTGTTTTGGTGCCGACTGATTAAACAAGTTAGGTTGATGATGTTAATGGAGTATGGTAAGATTGGCCTTTGCTTGTAGCTAACAATGAAAATCTGAAGACACGAGAAGTTTGGAAAGTGATCACAAAGAAAAAGATAATTTTCCAGTTAGTGCGAGAATAAGATACCAGGGCGAACTGAAGACAGAACATTGATGCCATGAATATTGGTTTTGGTGGTTGAAGAATGTAAGCTTTGAATTTTGATGGTAAGAGATTAAGTGAAAAAGTCACAGAATAAATACCGAAAAATTCTTGAAGCAAATAGTGAAATAGCAGTGTAACAGGAAGTGTGAGCATCAGTGTATATTAATATTATGCCAGGTGTTCTTTGCAGAATGGAAATGCGTGTATGATTGCACACTGATTAAGTCAGTTATGAGTAACAGAAATATTGAAATGGCTAGAATTGGGGAGTTGCGAAGTTAAATGCTGGTATCCAGCAGATGAAATGGTCAACATTTGAAGTTTAGTCTTTTTGATAGATTTGGAGGCAACAGGGGTTGAGTCAATATGAGCGAATGAGGAGCAGACCATGCTGTTAATGGTGAGTCGGGAATGAATTGTTAAACATTTTTTGTAGTCAAATATTTTGAAATTCCTTCGTCCTCACGCGTTTTCTCATATCCCTTTAGTTTAGGGAATTAGAATTACTATTGTTAAGAAATGCGCTTGATGGCTTACGGCCATATTGTATGTTTTTTTTAGAATACAGCTAGTTTATAAAATTTTTTTCAAACCATTTTAACACCACACACTTATGGTAATTTTTGTGAGGGATGTGTAAATCCAGGCCTTTAGAATACCTGCTTGTTCATCTATAAGCATTTTCTCCATTTCTTTCTCGAGCTTTCTGTTGATAAGTATACTGAATATTTTCATCACAACCGATAGAAGTGCAATTCCTCTATAGTTTTCACTTCTAGTCAGGTCACCTCTTTTTGGTATCTTTGCTGTTGCTTCCAATCCCCAATCATCAGGCTTTATTTTCTAAAAAAAATACCAGTTAATATACCAGGTGTCATGTCATTTTATCCTAAAATCACCTCTGCAAAGATTTATCCTATCCTAGTGCGTTCCATATAAGTTTATTACTGAATCTACTTCAAAAATCGTGAATTCATTCAGTAGTATATTCAGGTCTTATTCAGGCTCTGGTATATTATTCAAATTTTCCCAGTATCACTTAACTCATGATCGTTTCTTCTGATGTTATTAGTAACCCATCTTCATACTGGCAGAAAGTTTCGTCTTTCTTTTCATCATGGATATTACTTTGCACCGCTCCTTGCACAAATGACTGTCTTTCTCTGTGCCGTCAATGGAATACTTTGCGCATTCCATTTAGCATCCTTCTGCTCCCCGAAAGTCTCTCACATGCACGCTTTCCGTTTGTTCTCAGCTTGTTACCCCGGTTCTCGTTCTCCAAGAGATTGATAAATATACATTCCTAATGTTAATAGTTCTCATTGATTGTCTGTGCCCCCTTAGAGGTAGTATCTCTATTAAGAATTTGCAAAACATAAAAATCTTTCAGTCTTTTTAGTTCTGGACGATCAGTCCGAATTGGAAGAAGGGTGGGAAAAGTCTCTGTTCACTCGGAACCAAATGGCTTTTCACAGGAAAAGGTGTGCAGTAGCCCACAGCAGCTGTCCCGAGACAATCTGGTGGTGATTGTAACCCGAGTCCTCAAGGTGTGACCAGTCGGCAGTAATCACCATGTAGCTAGCCTTCAGCTTTTTACCTAAAGGGCCTTAATCTTTTGATGAAATCTTTATTGATTAAAAGTGGCACGTAAAGTTGTGATTATTTGCTATCTTGTTCTTTTAATAATAAATAATAAAAAAATCAACAATGTCGAGAAAAGTGTGAAAACAAAAAAAAAAGCATAAGGAGCCAGGCGAATCGTAACTGATGTCATTCTATCTTTTATCCTTTCCCGTAGTGAGTAAACATGGGACAACCAGTATGAGGAAAATAATACAGCTTAGGCATCTTTCTGCTATAAGACATCCGGTCAAAACTAATAGGTTAGGACTGAACATACCGAAATGAAAGTTGAACTACAGTCTGTGGTGGCCTTTATTAAAGAATATGTTATATTAGCCTAGACTAAAGATCAGAGATTACTGTTATGAATGAAAGAACTAAAACTATCTCTGTTGTATATTGAGTAAGATGTTGTCCCCCACTCCAAACAAAAATGATGTTTTGACAAATATGTGATGATAAATGGACAGGTTCTTCTTCCTGCCCATAAATATATACTGTATTGGTGAAATATCATGGGTAGATATTCCATGTTGACATATACATGTTATACAAATGAAAATCCGGTCAAGGTGATTAAAGTAAGGACAGTAATTATCTCTTGGATAACAAATAATATCGATGCTAATCTGGTCTTTGAGAATGGAAGTTTTAATTTCCTTTTCAGAAGTATTCTGTTTCAATAATCCAATACTGTGATTAAAACTGAAAAAGGGATTAACATTCTGATTCTCTTGTGAGTGCTGTTGCTTTACCTTCATATAGATTGTATTCCTGATGTTGCTTTTAAGAGATGTATATTTTCATCATCAGCAAATCGACACCAAAATCACGTAAGAATCCGCTTGAAGATTGTTAACGGGATAATTGTCCTTTTAGACTAGTCCTTGGGGTTCGTGAGATATCTTTTGTTCTGTTTCTTAGTAACTTTGTTACGAAGCGTCTGCGTCTACATTTGATCTTCCTTGATAGGTATTATGTTTTCTTTATTGTATAGTGTACATAAGTTATTATATATGCTTGTAAACAAGTGAAAACAGGCCATACCTTTTATCAGAAAAGATTTACAGAAATCACAGAAAAAAGGAACCAACTTATGGGTAGAACGTTAGTCACAGGTGAAGAGTGGAATGGTCTATTACCTTTGAAGATTTAACAACCCCGATTTCGTGTTATCTTTTACCATTTCTTTTTTTAAATGTCAGGCCCCGTGAAAACTGATGAAAGTAATGATCTTCCTGATTTTAAGTATGTTAATATATTTCGGTGGTAAACATTATTACATCGCGGTAATGCACACCTCTGAGACTCGTAACTTAATGCAACGTCGTTAGACTTATGTACCTGAGGATAAAGCTTAGACTTTGATAAAGATAACGTGATCTTGTTCGCACACCGTATTTTTACAGACTTTGTAAATGTCCTGCACATAATGATGTATTAAAGGTAATGTACGCAATATATTAACCAGGGTTACTCTTTTTATTCAAGGCTGTTTACATGGGATAGCGATTGTCTTGTGGATTCTGAATATTTCAGTAGTTTTGTTTAAATTTTTAAGTATCTTTGACACTTTATTCCTGGAAATGTGCTTAGTATTTTTTATATATATTTGGCCCAATTAGCTTAGTTCTGTAAGATACAATGGATGCCGCTATTAATGGAATCCACTTGTACAGCTATGCTCAAATCTGACGCGACATGATTCTTTTTGTATCGTCCAGAATCTCAGATTCTGCGTAACTTTGCCAAGTAGTGTTAAACTTATTTTTTCATTTCTAATGTTATACATGTCGACAAGTTTGCGGATTCACAGCTAGCGCTATTTCCCTTATGGTTATTATATAAATATGATCCATTTTATGCATTGGTGTTAATGTCATGGCGTATGGAATACTTGTTTTTTTTTTTTTTTTAACTGGCTTAAAATATTATTATCTTAAAAGTCCTTCTCTTCGCTTTTGGTGTATAATTTATTCATTCATAAGGTAGCTTGAAGTACAAGAATGTGTAGTTAATTTCGTGTGCTTTCTGGCCAGAAATGGTTAATATAGAGATGTGAATGCCAAGTCTAATGTATTTATAGTAAGTAAAGAAATCTAACACACCTAGGCCTGTGAACAAAATCTTTGCTTTAACAAAAGAATAATTGCATAGACGAATATTTGCTAGTAAGCCATAATTTTTTATGTGGTTAAGAAATATAACTTAAATCATTTTATTTTTATGAAAATTCAAATATTCTTCTAAAAAGTATAAAATAAATGGTTTCAAGATAATTTCATTGTCGTTACTTATTGTAGACCTATGCTACACCAGGTGGTTCAATGTTTCGCCGCCTCTCTAATGGTTGCGTCCCACGCTCCGTTCACCCGTTCATATTGGTGGATGCATTCTAGTTCTGTGTTTACTTATTTACTTTTTTCAGCGTTGAGGCATCAAAACAGTCAAATAGGACTATTTCAAACGTTATTGTTGCATTGGAAACAATATTAATGTTATGGCAAATTTTTTCGTTTATTTTTTAACATTTGAACTGAGGTTTGATGATGACTTTTTTTTTTGTCGAATGCATCGACGATGAGTGAACGAAAGTTTTGAAAATGTTTCGTAAGTGTTTTTCCGAAATTTGGCTACACTTGATATTTCCTTACAGTTTTGAAATATATGAAAGATTTCACTCTTATGATACATATTATGGCCTTATTGTATGCAATAATAGTGTTTTTGCATTGAAATAATATATAAGTATGGAGCACGTTAGGTTGCCAGTTCGGGAATTTTGAACGAAACCCTATGCAGTCATGTAGCATCAGTTCTGAGCATAGCTGTACCTTCAGGAGGTTGTTTTTTTTATTGTTATGACCTTTCCATTGCAACTGCATAATGAAGAAGATACTGGGTTCACTCCCCTCCTCACGGATTGATAACGCTGCTCTCCTCTGATGCATTATGTAAGGGGAAGTTAGGTTAGGATATTGACCCTGCTGAACCCTCCTCCTTTGCCGGTTTCGTGATCATCGTTTCATTAGAAATGTTATTTTATGCGATGCTATTGGCATTTGGGTCAGAAGCAAGAATTAGTGATTTTTCAAGGTTCCCAAAATTAATGTGTGGTGATTTTTCAATGTTCCCAAAATTAATGTGTGGTGATTTTTCAGAAAAACGAAAAAAAGTAGAAAGATGAAAATGGAAGTTCATCTTTTATTAGCTACATCGTTCAAGCCTGTTATAAAGTAACAGCCCGAAATCCGTTTAATAGGTTCCGTGTATACAGTATTTAGAAGAACCTTTCAAGAGTAATTGCTAGGTTTCAGTAGAACATTGGCGTTGGTAATCTATCAAACTGTATATATATATATATATATATATATATATATATATATATATATATATATATGTATATATATATATATATATATATATATATATATATATATATATATATATATATATATATATATATATATATATACTGTATATATAGATGTATATGTGTGTGTGCGTGTGTGTGTGTAGTTGTTTGCCCGTTATCTCTATATGTATAAATTTCACGCGATATGTACTTTACAGAATTAGACAGATATTTTAAGTTCAGTCGTTCGAAAATTATGCAAATCACATTCTATTAATTAAACATGAAGCAGGAAAAATTACACAGAGCATTTTAGTGTTCACTACGTGACGTGTATTAACAGTATAGGGAATTTATGATGGTCACAGATGCGGACCTACAGTATATATCCGTGCGTATGCGATAGGTTTCGTGTTTGTTGTTTCCAGGTGTATAAATATATTGTTTCTAGGTGTATAAATATATTGTTTCTAGGTGTATAAATATATTGTTTCTAGGTGAATAAATATATTGTTTCTAGGTGTATAAATATATTGTTTCTAGGTGTATAAATATATTGAAGTACTAGTATTGTATGTTTTCCGTTTCAGATTCATTTTTAGAACATAAATCGATGAGAATATGAATTTGATAGTAAATAGAAAATAATGCTGTCACTATCAAGTGGTCAGCATCGAATAGCTTCATGTTTGATTGTTAAACAATTTTTGATTTCAGTTTGTTTTTATATATATATATATATATATATATATATATATATATATATATATATATATATATATATATTTATATATATATATAATATGAATAATAAATTGAAATCAAAATTGTTTAACAATCAAACGTGAAGCTATTCGATGCTGACCACTTGTTAGTGACAGCATTATTTTTTATTTACAATCAAAATTAATATTCTTATCGATTATGTTCTAAAATGAATCTGAAATATATATATATATATATATATATATATATATATATATATATATATATATATATATATATATATATATACTGTATATATATATATATATAATATATATATATATATATATATATACATACACAATGAAATATTTTGACTGCAAAGATTATAAGGGACCATCAGTGAGTTTCCACATGAAAGTACTTGAAATTCCCTATAAGTACTGGTGATTTTCCTAATGCTGACTACCATTGGTTTGTAAGTACGTGTGTAAAAACACTGCTTAATCCCAAATTTTAATATATTGATCCTGGTGAACTGTAGGCATTACTTAAGGTTCTTTGCAGCGTCCCTTCGGCCCCTAGCTACAACCCCTTTCATTCCTTTTACTGTACCTCCATTCATATTCTTTCTCTTTCATCTTACTTTCCATCCTCTTCTAACAGTTATTTCATGGTGCAACTGCGACGTTTTCCTCCTGTCACACCTTTGTAACCTTTTACTCTCAGTTTTCCTTTCCGCGCTGAATGACCTCATAGGTCCCAATGCTTGGCCTTTGGCCTAAACTCTATTCTGTCCTGTTCTATTCTTGTTGGGGGGCGAGAGATCCTGTTTTGAGGGAGAAGGTATACTCGAGTGAAAGATTTCTTTACTGCGACAGCTTTTCGGTGTTAGACGATTTTTTTTTTTTTAATTTTGGGAATCACTAAATTTTTGTATGGAAAGCCGCGTTTTGACAGATATGATTATTAGGTTCTGTTTTACTTCAAAGGAAAAAATTTGAGAAACAATAGCACCTTACGAGTAATCAAAATTATTCATGAAGTCTATTATTGTTGGCAAGAATGAAAAGAAACTGCTGTAAGGTCAAAAACAAGAAAGGGGAGCCCTAAAAGATCTGATTTATTCCAATCACTCCAGTTTTTCACTAGAGAAATTGCTGAGTTCATCAGGTTTTTATTTTTCAAGGGCTAGAACTAAAAATGAAATGGTGGCGATCTCTTATTGCACAGTACTTTTACAAGTCTTTGGTGTGTAAAATTCATTATTTGCCTTGTAATTAAAGAAAAGCAGTTGATTTTGAAGTATGTGATCGTTTTGTAATCTTATTTATGTTTACGAAGTCGTTTGCAATTTCACTGGAATGCTCGCACTTTATGTTAATCACCATTATAGAAATTAATGATTAATTTTTAGGTATTGTTTGTTTATTGCAGGTTTTTTTGTTTTTCTTATTGACCCGAGTTGTTTGATACTAAGACTCTTTTTGTTTCAGGTACGTACTGAAAAAATTGAGAGTGTGGTGTCATCAGTGTTCATAATCCTTGGTAAAGGTTAGTGAGGCGATGTAACTTGGCTGTTGTTAACTCAGGTATGTGTACATGGACGTAAATAGCAGATTTATATAGTAATCTACTAATGGATAATTTTGTGAGCGATCTGCATTTACTTTCAGATATATAATATATGTATAGATATATATACTGTATATATATATATATATATATATATATATATATATATATATATATATATATATAAATATATGTATGTATATATATTGTATATATATGCAATGTTATTAACTTATGAAAAGATCATTTTAATTATAGAGTAAAAGCGAGGGAAAATATATTCACTTCATTTAAGATGAAAAGATGTTTTTCCAAATTTGTATGCTTTTATAATGTCCCGATGTTAGTTAAATTGGAAGTTGAATAATTAGTCAGTTCTTTTTACATGGCCTTGTATTTTGTGTATGTGAAGGGCGTCGCAATTATTCCTTCCTAACAATAGCTTTACATAATGAATTTTCTGTTTTTTTACAAAAATTAAATTGTAGAGAATGGAGATCTATGTAGCAACGACCATTCAGTGTATGAGTGACAGGATGTTAGGCATAAAGAAATGATTCATCTTGTTGCACCATACATAAACCGGCAAAGTCAATAAATAAAAAAACTCGAAGGAAAACATTGGTTAAGAAAGGAAAAAAAAACAGTGACTTTTTCCTCGTTTAACGACCTAGAGTGAAGTAAGGAAAAGAAAGTGAATCTAGTATAAATATGTTTTTAGATTAAAAGAAGATAAAAATTATTCACATATGTTGCTTTTTACTTCTTGTATTATAATTTGCGGTGCCGATTTTACGTTGGTATTTAAAAAAACGCAGTATAAATGAAATAAAAGAATATATTTAAGATCATGTTAAGCCACGATCGTTAGTTTGAAGAAGAATAAAAGAAAGCTTTCCAAATATAATGTGTTCTCGTTAGGGAAAGCATATAACCTGTCTAGTAAAGCTTGTTGATTTATTTTCATTATTGCACAGCTACCTTCATGTACTCACCCTTATGACGCCGTTTTCTTTGAGTCGCGTAAAATCTCTTGAAAAGCAGTTCCAATTGGGCTATTCAGCTAAAAGTATCAGCAGTATTTTTATGACGAAAAGCATTTATGGTAATCTAAATTCTTATCTTTATATAGCACGTTTTTCCTGGATTATATTACGTACTTAAGAGTAATTTTTACTCCTCAGTCACCTAGATACGCGAAGGTGTCGGTGATATTTTCCACAGTCTGGGATGAAAACGATGGCTTGAGTTCAGCATCGCTAGCGATTTGTATTAGAGAAAACGGTATAGTCAGTACAACATAAATACGTCCCTCTGGCGCTTGGGCGCAGAGGTGTATTTCGCTGACACTGCCTTGCCCGGGCAGGGGACCGGGACTCTTTGAGCCAGGACTGACTCCTCTAGTTTCGAAATCTGTTTCAATTCTTCTATCAGAGTTCAGTCAAGCAATTCAGGTAATCGGTAAGCTCACTGCCATGAAATAAAGTCTCAAGTGACAAGAACTGTTTGCGAACCGTGGTATTTATTCGTCCCACGGTGAAAGAGTGCGTATGATTTACTCGAAATAAATTATTATTATTATTATTATTATTATTATTATTATTATTATTATTATTATTATTATTTTTAAAAGTGTTAGCTATCAACTTACAAAGTTTAAGATAACGGAGATGAACGTTTACAGTTTTATTAAAGCTCATTATTTAAAAGGAATTTTGATAAACTCCGTTTATATATAACTCTCTCTCTCTCTCTCTCTCTCTCTCTCTCTCTCTCTCTCTCTCTCTCTCTCTCTCTCTCTCTCTCTCTCTCCACTTTTTGAAGGTTTTCAGTCCGTATAACATTTAATTTTATACATTACACTCTTCTAAATCTTCTTCTCCTTTGTATATTTTTTTTGCTTTTGAACGTAAGTAATTTTGCTTTGCATAACTAAGATTTTCTTTGAAAGAGTATTTATATTATGTGCTTATATTTATTTTAAAAACTAGTAATGTAATCGGATTACGAGTTAAATATCTACATTTGTGCAGTTCAAAACTACAACTGAATTTAATATGCCACTGGAAAAATGCCTGTTTAAAAGTGTGAATTTTGACACATTTTGGATACTTTGAAGAAAAGGAAGTTAAATGACCCATAAAGAACAAGCCAAGCATTGCTAGATTTTGACACAGCATGGCTACTCACCTTACCAAACAAAGTTTCAGACTTAATTACCATATTTAACTTAAACTACAGACCTCTTTACTTTACCCAGCTTGATGCATTGGGTTATTTGTTCTGTTTCTGACATAATATCTTGCATTTATCATGTCCTGCCATTTTGGTGTCACTCTTCCAACTTTTTGAAAGACCAGAATTCTTAAAAAATAAGCATTCCTAGTATGTGCAGCGAAAGGCCAGGGTTCCTCAAATTTGCACAACAGGAAAAGGACAAATAGTCATATATGTGATATTAAATTTATATCTTCAGAAAGTCTTAGAAAAAATTACTTTACAATGTACAGTATAGAAGTTATTTACAATGTACAGTATAGAAGTTATTACTGTACGTTAAATTAAACTGTAGTAAAAACAATAAACTACTTAAGAGTTATAGTGATTCAGTTAATGAAAGCTATAGTAGCTTCTTAAGACTAAATAACAGCTGTAAAGTTTACTGCTTCCTAGATGTTGCCTCTTAACACTAAATAACAACTGTAAAGTTTACTGCTTCCTGGTATTATTTTTATGACTTGATCTCTTTGAGAAACTTTAAATAGCCGCCTCTCATTCCAAGTCCCTTTGCCGATCATCAGTCCTATCCTTAATAATATGCTCACAGCAGCTTGATTTACTGCCCTCTAAAGTTGCTCTTGTCATTTTTGCATCTCTTCTTTCAAGGTTCCTGTTGATCTTGGTGCCTCTTTTCCATTTTCTTCCGTTTTCCTCTCTTGATTTTTTCCTCCTCCCATGACATCATCCTCTAATGAGGCGATCTCATTCTTTCTCAATTAGCAACGTGTATAATGTTTTCTTCAGGTGTATTCTGTTCTTTCTTCCGTGTGGTCTTTCCATAGTTTTACCCGGAGATGGAGAAAATTAAGGTTATTATCTCTATCCCATTTGCCAATGTAGATTCATCTTCATTTTTCACCCATGGCCCTCCTTGTTTAATTAAGAGAAGCGCTCCAAACTAACGAAAGATTGTTGTTTTTATCGTTCTTCCAAGGTCTTTATCAGTTGTCCAACCTTTCCGCGCTGCCCGTTTAATTACAAGGAATCTCCTTTCAAATATTCTTTACAGTATTAGGAAATCGGAAGGTTTTTCCGTCCCTCCTTCTTCTATTCCAGACTTTTCCCCTCCCTCTTTTGATTTGAGAGACGTATGTTCACGTACTGTAATCATGTTTTAAGAGACTGTCGCTTCGCTCGTTACTCTGATTCAGAGTTTTTCTACGAGTGTCTCTTCAGGTGCATGTATGTTTTTCACATCGATAGAATCACTACATTTTTATTTCCTTTTCATGCAGTTTCCTCTGATCCTTTTATTTCTTTCTTTCTTAATTCCCTTCGAATTGATTTTCCAAGCTTTTGTGGCAGTGACTTGATCATGGACAGTTCTTCTTTGCCCCATGATAATATAGAGTTTTCCATTGACTTGTTCAGGGAATTGTTCAGGTAATATTCTCACTCTGGATAATATTTACCATGATAGAGTTTTCCATTGACTTGTTCAGGGAATAGTTCAGGTAATATTCTCACACTGGATTATATAAATTTAACGTGCTTTACAAAATGGAATTTGATCGTTACACGTTCCATTTGGATTCTTATACTGAAAGTCTTCAGATAATGAAACCATAGGTGTATGTTATAATTCACACACACCTAAGCACGCTCACATTGTATGAATACACACACGCACACACATATATATATGTGTGTGTGTGTATGCATGTACGTTTGGACTCGTATGAATTATGAAACTATACTGTGTTATACATGTGTGAACACTTCCCGTGTAAGAATCAAATTCCTGTTTGTAGCGAAAATGAAATGTCACCCAAATGTGGGAACGTTGCCTGAATAATGCCACTGTGCAAGGACGGACGTGGCGTCATCAAAATAAGTTTGTTAATGAGACCAAACATTCAGACACGGGGTCAAACCGGCTATGGAAATAGGTCATTGCGCTAACTTCTCTTCCTATTAGCTTAATTCCTGTAAATTATGCCAATTAGTCTCTCTCTCTCTCTCTCTCTCTCTCTCTCTCTCTCTCTCTCTCTCTCTCTCTCTCTCTCTAAATGCATTGTCATGTATTATGTATTTTATCGGATTTATGGTGCAGTATGTGTTATATTCAAAATATGAAAGTACAAACACACACATTCACTTACATCTGCATTGTTTATTTATGTGCGTTCATAAGTCCAATACATGAATAATCCCCGTTAGATTCCAGTTCGTACTCTCTCTCTCTCTCTCTCTCTCTCTCTCTCTCTCTCTCTCTCTCTCTCTCTCTCTCTCTCTCTCTCTCTCTGTGTCAAGTGTGGTAGCTTTATTTCTTGCTGTGCTTTTTTATATGCAGTTTTGGGTTTGTACAATCTTCTTCTCAACCAGGATTTTATGTAAGCTCCTTCAGGCGACCTGAAAATATTCAAGGCAACTTAACCAATATGGCTGAAATTGGCCACCTTTTTTTCCAAGTCACCATAAGTAAGACGAATTATTTTGGTTATTCAAATGTTTATGTTAGACCGGTTGCAGTCTCTTATTGTGTAACAGGAAGTTTGGTGATTCTACGTTGCTTTATGAGCAAGCTAATGCATAAAGAATGACAAAATTATATGTAATAAAAAAAATCGGTTAATTAAAATCCGTGTCGCCCACAAAAAAATTTTGAAAGTGTAAAAGTCGAGAGTTTTTTTCCGTTTTGTATTTTTGTTATCATTAACATAATTTCTCGTAATGAATTTGTCATATAGTCCGTTATGGCGTACTTGATTGAAAATACGGAAATATTTGTTGCAGCTAGTTTTTATCCCGTCACATTATTTTCTTATCAATAAACTCTTTTGAAAAGAAGAGCATTGAGAGATACAGTACTGATGTTGTCTTAATTAAAACAACTGAGAAATTAAGCTCTATTTAATTAAATACTTGTAAATTAGTCCAACTTCTTCCAGTCATGTAACTGATATGTAATTTTAAACGTCGAATGACTTTCAGAGTGGATACAGTGCTATAAGATTCATGCATGATTCTCTGTCGTATTTGTTCCCACTGAAACCCTGTACCTCACTGAAGTTTAATATTTTTGTTTGTAATTCTGATTATTTCCAACAATTCTATATCACATACTTAGCATCCTAGCTCTTAATTTATATTGGCTCTTTGTGATTCTAAAACTTAAAGATACACCCTTAGCGTCCGGAAAGTCAGTTACAGAGGTGATTTTTATTTATACTGCGAGATAAATTAGTCACATTTGCAAAGATATTTGTTTTTGTGTACGTATTCTGGAAACAAAAGGTGTAAGGGGATTGTTGCTGCTTATTCTTCTCTCCTCTTCTCAGTGCAATTAAAAGAAACTCTCCTGTATCTGGCATGCGACGCGGAACCGTTTTCATTATTAGCTACTCTAAAGTAAAAGGGGTAAACTTTTCGAATCGAAGTTTGTTCGGTGGCCGTCGTTGCACATTTTCGAAATCAATACCCAATCTTGGCTCAAAAGCATCTCTGGATAAGGGGCATTCAAGTTTGTTCAGAGGAGAGGCAGCTCTTCCTCTCAGGGGTAGATGATTGAGGAATAGTGAAAGTAGACTGCGGTCTTTAAAAATTTTCTCGTGGGCTATTTGACCAGAAATGACAAAACTTTATAAAAGGTTTCTTTATGAAGTTTGTATTCGGTTCCTCAGACATTGGGCTTGGGTCCAGAATGGAGCCTGTAAAACTCCTCTTCCCTAAACCAATGGGGCAAAAGCTGGTCAAACTAATAGGCAATCATCCTTATGTAGTGTACGTTGATGGTTGTCCAACCCATGACTCCAAGG
>NC_089784.1:7730503-7783003 GCF_040412425.1 Macrobrachium rosenbergii | reverse complement strand
CCTTCCTGAAATGGTCCGTTCACGCTGAATATCTAGGGTACAGTAAGTACCGAAGCCATAGGCAGCGGAAAAAATTAATATTAGGTATGAAACCGAACTTCAGCAAGACTAAGGCATTAATTAGAGGTTCTTGTGGCAAGATTCTCCCACCCCATTAATTGCAGTACGCCGGAGATGCCATTACTTAGGAATTCTGAATATGTCACACCTTTCGTTAACAACGATGATGATGGTAATAGTTGAATCTGCTGTTTTATTTATTTATTTATTATTATTATTATTATTATTATTATTATTATTATTATTATTATTATTATTATTATTATTCAGAAGATGAACCCTATGCATATGCAACAAGCCCACAGGGGACAATGACCTGAAATTCAAGCTTCCAAAGGAATTCTGAATATGTCACACCTTTCGTTAACAACGACGATGTTGGTAATAAATGAATATGCTGTTTTGTTTATTTATTTATTATTATTATTATTATTATTATTATTATTATTATTATTATTATTATTATTCAGAAGATGAACCCTGTGCTTATGCAACAAACCCACAGGGGGCAATGACCTGAAATTCAAGCTTCCAAAGAATATGGTGCGAATTAGGAAGTAAGAAAAGGTAAAGGGAAATACAGAAAGAAGGGATCTCACGTATTAAAAAGAAAAAGTAAATTAATGAATTAAATTAATCAGCTTATCTATTTTTCTTTTTTGCCCTTGTAAGACTTCCGTTTTGTCTGCACGTGTACAGGCAGACATCTCCGCCCCCTCCCATGTTTTTGTGCGAGGATTAATGGTTTCCTGGTTCTAAGAATGTTCATTGGTTCTTTTTGTTAGGAAGGAAGGTCCGACGTTGACTTTTACTGTACGTAAAGAATTTGTGTTATGCTTTCCCCTGCATCGTAATCTGGTGCCACGGTGTCGCACTCTCCGCTAATGGTCATTCAGAACTATTCGCCGTAGCATCCATGTTTAGCTCCAAAGTCTGCCAGGTACTGAAGTTGTGTTCTCCATTTTTCCGTCTGTTTGTCTGTCGGTCTGTCTGTCACACTTCCCCTGCCATCACACATCATCATACACGATTAAAGGGATTTCAGTCAAACTTGGTACAAAGGTCGACCATTATGCATAGAATTGCTTGGAGGGAGATCGTGCGTCACTCAGCCCAAAAGTTCTTCATTGTCGGGGTGGGTAGAGCTCTCGGCTAGCACGCTGTTGGCCCAGCGTTCGACTCTCCGAACGGCCAATGAAGAATTATAGGAATATATTTCGGCTGATAGAAATTAATTTCTCGTCATAATGTGGTTCGGATTCCACAATAAGCTGTAGGTCCCGTTGCTAGGTAACCAGTTGGTTCATAGCCACGTAAAATAAATCTAATTCTTCGGGCCAGCCCTAGGAGAGCTGTTAATAAGCTCAGTGGTCTGGTTAAACTAAGGTATACTTAACTCCGCCCAATTTTTATCTGACTGTTAGCTACTCTGTTTCACTTACAATGTCGCCGTCACTTCAGTATGGTTCAGAGGACTGCAAACTAGTTCAGAGGTTGGCCATCGTGCCCACATGTTTATGAAAGGAAACGTCTGACTGTTTGTCTTTCCGTCAGTTTGGGAGCCAAGCGCACCCTCATTGCAACCTCTATACGGGTCAGTGCATTTTACTGAAACTTAGTCTCATAAAGGTAGATCACGATGCATGAAGGGCAACTCCTCGTAAATGGGCGAAGGAATTTCTGTCAACTCTGGTATACAAAGTTAGACAGTCATTCATAGATGTTCACAGAGAGAGGTTGTCCGTTTGTCTCTGCATGTGCTAGCTTCTCTGCCAGCGTGCTTTTTCGTTTATTTTTTTCATTGCAGCTTTTACGTGGTTAAAAGGATTGCATTCAGAGTTTGTATAAAAGCATACTATCCTGAAAATGTATGGACAAAGGAAAATCACCATTCTGCATATTCCAGGGCGTGTCTGTCATGAATACATAGGCATTATAACTTCTACTTGTCTGACAATGTGTCTTGTTAGGCCATTGCAGTGCAGTTGAAGTGATTTCTGTCAGACTTGGTGCAGAGGTAGATCATCGTAATTAAATATAGATGAAGAGAAATTGTTCATTTATCCGTCCATAACCATATCTGTCCTTAAGTATGTTGCATTTACTTAGTTAGACTTTACAATTCCTCATGTGAGGTGAAAGGAATTTTGCCAAACCTGGCACATAGGTAAACCATCATGCATAGAAGCATATCAGTGTCCACTGTCTCTTCTGTCATAGGAACCTTGACATTGCAACTCCTCTTATACGTTGGATAAAACTGGGTTTCAAATTGGTAGGTGATGGTGTCTCCTTCAATATTTCAGCCGTCGAAGTGTTGTAGAGAGAAGTGTAGCCGGTAGGGGACGTGTGGCGCTTTAGCAATAAACTGTTTATTTATTGTAGAAAATCTGTTAGTGATTTATCTATATTTTTTATTTGCTCATTTGTTAGTTTCTTCGATTTGTGTATTTTTCTCCTAAATGCAAGCATTTGGTTCTGGGGTAGTTTGCTGGTAAGTAAATAGCTTTTTAGACTTTTTTTTTAATACTTGCTTGTTTTAACGATGTAAATGATAATAATTCCTTTGTGAGTAACAAGGTTTGTCGGTTTCATCTTTAGGAGGCCCGTAGCCTTTGCATTATATCATATATTGTGGGACATTAAACCAGATTTTCAAACCTAAGATTATATTTCTGTCCGGGTATAGTCGTGATAAATGAACATTTGAATAAACTGAAAATATGAACATCAGATTTCAGTTAATTCATGTTTTATGATTTATCTCACTTCTTTGGCACAAAGCGAACAATAGTGTGTACTCTGTCTATGAAGATATCTCCCTCCTGGTGACAAAATTGGCCTAACTCGATCTTCTTACGATCAGTGATAGACGAAAGGTTTTGGAGATGTAGTATTTAATATGACGTTTTTTATTATTATTATTATTATTATTATTATTATTATTATTATTATTATTATTATTATTATTATTATTATTCAGAAGATGAACCCAATCCATATGGAACAAGCCCTCACGGGCCGTTGACTTAAAATTCAAGCTTCCAAAGAATATGATGTCCATTTGAAAGAAGAAACAAGGTAACAGAAAATGCAGAAAGAAATGATCATTTATCAGAAAAGAAAAAAAAACAAATTACCAATATATAAAATGATAAAAATATAAGTACATTATAAAATACAAGGAGAATTGTATTAAGGTAGTAATGCATTGCACTTGCTTGAACTTTTTAGGTTCCAGTTGCATACCGTCCTCAGGGAGACTGTTCCACAGTCCAGCGGTGTGAGGAATAAAGGACCCCTGTAACTGAGAAGTTCGACAGCGAGGCACATTTACTGCATATCGGTGTGACCTTTGCATCGTGTGGCAAGACTTGTTGGAAATACAATTGAGGTGTCATACCTCTCCCTAAGTGGAAATACAATTGAGGTGTCATACTTCTCCCTAAGTGGAAATACAAGTGAGGTGTCATACCTCTCCCTAAGTGGAAATACAATTGAGGTGTCATACTTCTCCCTAAGTGGAAATACAGTTGAGGTTTCATACCTCTCCCTAAGTGGAAATACAGTTGAGGTGTCATACCTCTCCCTAGCCCATAATCCCTTTTTCTTTTCTCCGCATATATTCAGATCTATAGTGAGTCCAAGTATTTCTGGAACCTCTTCCAGTTGAATATCTCAAATCCTTAGGTCAGAGTTCCGCAGGAATCCTGCATGGACAAACATTATTTGACAATGAGCTAGCTTGAGTAGCTGGGTCTCTGTGGGTTTTTTGCTTACACTAAATAGGACATTTAAGCTTTTAATGGAAATTGAAGAGCCTAAAATACGAAGATTTATATATACCGCATGACTTAGTTAATAGTGTTAATATTGATCAACGCCGTCTATGGAAATGATTGAACGAAATAAATGATACCGAAATCATTTTTAAATTTTTCATTTGTTAGTCTGTGAACTGAGGACAAACTTGAGCATCTGGTTTTTTGGTTGTTAATTAACTGGGAAGAGTTACATCCGGTCCTTTGTTCTGTGTACTGAATGAAAGGAATTTTATTGCGGAGAATTTAGATTTAGCAGTTCTCTTCTTCATTCTTTGGGCAAAACATTGCAGAAACTCTCTCTCTCTCTCTCTCTCTCTCTCTCTCTCTCTCTCTCTCTCTCTCTCTCTCTCCTGAGTGATAATAATTCCAGGGCGTTGAAAGGAGATTAAAGTTCTCTCTCTCTCTCTCTCTCTCTCTCTCTCTCTCTCTCTCTCTCTCTCTCCTGAGCGATAATAATTCAGGGCGTTGAAAGATTAAAGTCAACTCTCTCTCTCTCTCTCTCTCTCTCTCTCTCTCTCTCTCTCTCTCTCTCTCTCTCTCTCTCTCGTGATAATAATTCCAGGGCGACGAAAGGAGATTAAAGTCAATTCACGCAGAAGGGGAGTCAAGTCGACGTCGTCCTCAAACGTGTCCGTGCCTGCGTCTTTAAAGAAGCGAGGGATCCATTGTGTGACAGTATTAATGAAAGAGAATGATGATGAATATCGAGTGTTGAAGTTTACTGTGCGAAGTGAATTGCACAAATAGCAGTAATCGTAGTAATTGCATTCGTTACAATGGCGATTCTGTTGGTGATCATTTTCCATTGATTGCTATAGTAATTTTTAGATGATGAGGTTTCTTTATTGTACAACCCTCCGAGAATTAAATGTTGCTCGCATTTTCATGCCTTATGATATATTTAGAGCGCTGGTGGTTTTCGTAATTTTGCATTGTATAGGATGACGGTGTCATGCTGTTATGCAATTCTTCAAAATGGAGGAAACCAGCGTTCTTTTTAGTTCAGCCCTTTTAGAAACACCTCCCGTCTTCATAGTGGGTCGGAGATCATTAGGATTATATACCAGCGGTCCTTCTGAGGCATAAAGGGAATAAAACATTTTAGAATAGAAGAGGCATAAAGGGAATAAAACATTTTAGAATAGAAGTTTGGTCAAATGTTTTTTTCCTCTTTTCATAGAAACACTGTAAGACTTTCAAGTCAGTGGGACTGAAGTTGGTCAGTCGCTGAATGAGAAGAAACGACAGTGACAATATTAAAGCTGTGATTCTGAATGAACTTTTAGTGATGGTCTTTAGTAAAGAAATATGCCCTCTAGGAGCTCAGCGTCAACTTCCAAACAAACGACTGATAATGTGTACTGAATTATACCTACCATATCAAGAAAAAGCATCCATATGAGTACTTATAATGCCTCCTTTGTCCAAGAGGCTGAAGACAGGTAACATGAACACATGGCTTGGAACCTGATTTCTTAAACGTAAAATTTCTCTTGGTAGTAAAGGGAGGGTTTGTTTTGAAAACAAAAGATAAATGGTTGTCAACGTAGTAGAAGTTTTAACTTTTTCATACCTTGAGTTTCTGTCGCCGAAGCTTGCGCAAGCGTATGAGCACACACAAATAGAGGTGTGCGTGTAAATACATACATCATACGTGTATGTATATATATATATATATATACACAAATAGAGGTATGCGTGTAAATACATACATCATACGTATATATGTATATATATATATATATATATATATATATATATATATATATATATATATATATATATAAGAGGTGCTCAAATGCGAGTAACGTAAATCTTTAGTCGTGGAAGTTGGCAGAATAATGCCGAGCCATCGTGGCTACACTAAAAGAAGAGGTCGTTTTTTAATGTGGGCTTGGAGAATTGAAGGAAAGTCGATCGCTTGTAAATGATTACCTGTGAGCGCTTGTGAATTACGCTTCACCCTCTGGCATATTCAATTATCATGTGGTCGCTTGTATACATATATATACACACACGTATGTATGTAGTTACACACACGCATCTACTTGTGTGTGCTCACAAACAAAGCCACTCCAACATCTTCAAAAAAAAAAAAAAAAAAAAAAAAAAAACACCTCACACGTCTCGACTGTCGACCTAACCGCGCAATGTCTCCTCGCTGCTTGGAGAAAGGGCGCTGGTGACTGGTACAATACATGTACATACGCTACCGGCGTCTAAGCGATGATAGGCAGGGCAGCCGGTCGAGACTACAAAGTCTACCCCAAAGCCAAATCAAAGTCCTTCAAAAAGAAGGCATCGTGCTTACCCCATACAAATGGGAAAAAAGCACGTTAAAAGAAGAAGAATCTACTTGTGTGTGCTCATACGCTTGCGCACGCCTCGACGACAGAAACGAAGGTTATATTTCACAGTAGGCACTTGAATCTCATACAAAAACTTCTCAATGACGAAAACTGATGTTAACCGTAAATATGTGTTTGTACCAGTCTTCTTCTTGTAGCTGGTAGAACAAATGCAGTATTTCAGTCAGTGGCAGAAATGTATGTTCAGTGTTTAAACAGTGTTTTTAACCGAGGATATTTTCTTGGGAAGCAATCCTCTGTGGACTTTCAGGTTTTCCGTATGTCAAACGTTTCTCTCCAGAATAGGTCAGTAACAGCAGTAGTAAAAGAAAACGAAGTCGATTTGCTTTCAGCAACTCAAGCACAAAGAAACGTGGTAGCTGAAGTTTCTACTTTTTTATATTCATTACATTGAACGTAAAAATTGGTACTCTTTGAAAAGCTGAGATTTAGAATAAAGAATGAATAGCCTTCAGGAGTTTAAATCTCTACTTTAAAAAGTTGGAATACCTCAACCATTAAAAGTCAATTTTAATCACGAGTAGCGAATGGAATTCAGAGGTGGAAGCACTGGTGAATGTAACTACTCAGTAATTCAAAACTATAATATATAGTGTTGAATTTGGTAAACTTTGAACAGTAGAAATTTTTTACGTAACGAACACATTTTGTTCAAGGATTTAGACATAAAAATGGCTATGGAAAATCGAATTCAAATGTACTTAACATCGGAAGTTGAAATGGGTCAACCTTGAAAAGATTTGCAGGGAAAGCCTCGCAGAGGGCCTTGCAACTCGAAGCCTTGTTGATGTATAAACACTTATTGATCTTCGATACTACTGGATTTAGGTGTTTTTGCTCAGACAGCTTCGCAATCTCTTTCATAACATGTTTTACTATAAGATTGCATGAGATGATGTTCGTGTTTTACAAAGTGTTGTGTAGACGTGGTTAATTTTATTGGACAGTTTCTAAACTGGCTGTTCTCTCTAGCTTTCTGTGCCGAATTTGTATAATGGCTCTCTCTATCTCTCTATATCTCGCGCGTGCGCGCGCGTTTTACAGGCTGAACTAGCGTGGTTTAGTGATGTGTGATCAGGAGGGAATTCTTGATTGTCGAGATCAGTAATATGGCAGCAAGAGAATATAATTTTCAAAATTGTTTTTCGATTTTAATTTCTTACAGATTAATAACTTTAGTGCCTTGTGATAATAGATATGGAATTATCAAAACCAGTTAATTTTGGCATCCATTTGTAAAGGGGTTTGTTTTATTTTCTCATTATATTTATTTTTTTTCAGCACTAAACCATTTCTCCTAAATGGGAGACTTATTGAAGTACTGTTTTGAAAATATGACAAGTAACAAAATAAAAGGACCATTAAAAGGACCACTCTAGAAGCGTTCCAGTAAAACTGACCACCTCTAATCATCACACTCGTACCACATTCATATCGTGGATGAATCTCTGGTGCAAGAAATTTCCACGGTGTCAATTGCTTCACAGAGTACTCAGCATTGTGCTGAAACCCCCCCCCCCCTTTCTCTTCCTTCCCTTGCGCTTCCTGATTACTAAGCTTAGTAACTTCCTTTCCAACACGTTTTCCATACCATGTGTCCATTCCTTTTTAGGTGTCTGTATCTTTTTCCCTCTTGACGCTTCTAAATTATATACTCATTTCACTTGGCTGTTGTCCTTCTTCCCACTTGACTAAATGATCTCAAAACAATCTGATTCAGGTTTTCTTCCACCTGCCTTTTTGCCACTTCTGGTTTTTTTCTATATTTCTTACCTTTCAATTCTTCTTACACAATGTAAAGTTAAGTATACCTTAGTTTTACCAGACCACTGAGCTGATTAACAGCTCTCCTAGGGCTGGCCAGAAGGATTAGACTTATTTTACGTGGCTAAGAACCAGTTGGTTACCTAGCAACGGGACCTATAGCTTATTGTGGAATCCGAACCACATTATACCGAGAAATGAGTTTCTATCACCAGAAATACACGACGTAAACTTCTTAAACAGTTCATCGCTAGAGCTTTAGCCCTTTGTTTTTCATTTGCGCTCATCATGCACATTCCACAATTCCTACCGGTGCCTTCCATAGACATTCGATGTCTCCTCCTAGTCTTGTAAACGTAACCAATCAACACTGACGTCCTATTATTTTGCAAACTTGGTTTGCATTTACCCTTATAACTATACTCTGTTTCCATTTACTCTCAACCTTCCATTTCTCTTCGCTTTTGTATTATCCAAACATCGTATAAGTTTATTTTCTTATACCTACAGTTTTCTCAACCAAAAGCTTGTCCATTTACATATTTAACACGTTTTGCTGACATCATCAAAACTTTTCATGCCATTTAACAACTTGTGTACATCTCAACTTTAAAAGCCTGCACACTGGTTAGTGGTAATATATGAAGGGATTGTTGTGCCAACTGTATGAAAGTGAAGTGTGGATGTTCATTGCAAATGAAAGAAAAGAAGCCAAAGTTGTCAAGAAGAATTGGCTTAAGAAGAGTGAAAAACGTGAGAAGTGAGGAGATACACAGAAAAAGTGGTAAAAGCATTAGCTTAGGTGAAGGGATAGATCTGAGTGTTCTGAGACGGTTTGGTCTGGTCATATAGAAAGAATAGATATATTGGTGAAAGAAGTGTATGATTTAAAGTGATAGGAGAAGGAAAAGAACACCAAGAAAGTGATGGATATAGATTTGGTGAAAGGGGCATAGGAAAGGAAAGACCTTAATATTTAGGAATCTCGAGAGTTAGTGCTTGTTGGGGGCCTCGAAGCGCTGCTGGTGAACTTCTTGAGTAGGCCTAGGTGTATGAACCGGCTGATTTTATGGAAAATTTCAGCACAGGAGTTTATCCGCGATTCAGCCGTATAAATATGTAGCTTTTATCGATCTGTTTTGTATTTTCTCCCGAGCCACATCCTGTTCAGTTGAAACGGCCTAATGTTGACAATAGGTATTATGTAAATATAGGTAATAGAGGCGCTTTCAATGTTAATTATGTTGTGGTTAATTATTTCTTGTTTTTCTACTGCCTTCCTTTAATTTAAATGTCATTGATGTCGGAAATGTTTTAGAATCTCAAAAGGATCGATCAGTCCCTATTAACACCTCAACCTTTTTGTACTCATATTTTACGAATGTTTATTATAGTTGTACACGAAAAAGTAGGTGATTAATATGAGATATGATTCTGTTTGATTGATAGTGCTCTTTTGCATATTTAAACGTGTACTGATATACAATAATTCTGCCTTAGTGATAGACATAACCTTGCTTGTATTCCTTTACGTTCAATAAAGATTTTACATAACAGCATTTAATGCACAAGCCAGTCACCTTTATAGTACATTAACTACTGGCGATTCCTGGATATTAAGGTCTTTCCTTTCCTCATTCACCAAATCTACTCTTTCACCAACGTATCGTCATCTATTCTTTCAATACGACCAAACCATCTCAAAACCCTGGGATCTATCCCTATGTTCGCTTTGAAATCAAAGAATTATCCGGGGTTACAAAAAGCGGTGGGGTCTTTTCTGTAGAGCTTAGAATAGAAAGCAGTTTTCAAATATTCTGTCGTGTGTGTGTTCATTGGATGTAGTTCTCAGGACAACCCAGGAAAGCGACCGTATTTACTGAGTCTGATGAACGCGACGTCAATAGTAATATGATTTCTGGGGACGAAAGACTGAATCGCATTAAGCTGCTCCTGCCTTCCGCTTTCAGGTCGGATTTCATCATTCGCCAAGTGCAGATGATTTTGCATATTATCTTACCAACTTATTAAAATGAAATGTTCCCAGAAATTGGGACATAACATGAAAAAAATATTGACTCTTAAATGTTGATACTAATTTTAAAATGAAACTGTAAGGTAAAATCTTATTCACAGGTACAAAAACAGTTGTGCTGCTCGGACGAACAGTGTTACACATCAGCCTAAAGTCGATAAGATTAGTGAATTGTCAGAGATAGTTTCATTTTTGTATTTGTTAGGTTAGATTAATAACATAAGGTTACAGCAATATGCATTTGGCTACTATTTTTTCATATTTCATATACTGGGTGTTTCGAAATTAGAGGCCCCCCCCCTCTCTACAGCATAAACTAAAATTGATATGGACAAAAACAAAAGTAATTCAGAACAAGCATTTGTTTAAGTTTCTCTCTGAGTATTTAATATTTTGTGTGGCCTCCATCTGCCTGTACCACAGCCTGCATTCTTGAGTGGTATGATTTCAGCAAATTGCAAAAAAGCTGAGACTCAAACTCCATTTCTCTGAGCACTTCGGTCACCTCTCTTCGCAGGTCGTCGAGGCTTGGTATACCATCATAGTTCACTGTGCACGCTTCAACACGATCCTTTAAGATACTACCAATGTTTTCACACACATTAAGGTCAGGGGAGCTACCTGGAAATTCACTTGACAAGAAGAAATCGATACTACTGTTTCGAAGCAGCTCCTGTGTCTGAAGAGCCTTGAAACATGGTGCCTTATCATGCAAAAATGTGGCTTCTTCAACAGATAACATTTTCAGGATCTTTGAGGAAAGGAAATACTCCACCAGTAAGCACAGTTTCTCTGAAGTGTTCACCATTCCATGACTGTCCTTTTTCTTTGATGATCCACATTAACTGTTTGGCTGTGAAACAGAGAAAAATTCCCAAACATTCAGGAAATTTCACAACTTGGCGATAGTGCACGTCATCGCTGATATCATCCAGTTTTGCAGCCCATATGATGTCATTTTTATGATTTGGCTTCCTGATTGTGTAAATGAAGAATTCATCTGATGCGGCAACATGAAGAAAGTCAGCTTCATCCCAATCTTTAAGAAATGAACCACAAAGCCATGCACGGTCTTCTCTCTGTTGCTGAGTGATGTTGGGCTTGCTGATAACATGAAATGGCTTGATACCAGATTCTTTGAACTCACGATATACAGCACTATAACTTCTCTTCTTTCCCCTATATACAGCACTATAACTTCTCTTCTTTCCCCTTTGTGTTTCTAGTTCAAGCGCCAATTTATGTAGACTTTTTTGGTCTCTCCACTGCCTCAGCTATGATGTCTTTTGACTCCTGAGAAAGGATTTCAGGCCTTCCAAGATTCTTACTCTTTTCGTGATGACAGTCATATGGATTTTTGTTCCAGTTTCTTTTAACAAAGGATTCATCTTTTTTAATGTATTTAGCTATCCAGGAACGTGAAATGAATGATGCACCAGCATCCCTGGCCTCTCTGAATGTTATAGCCCAGATTCGGTCAATCTATATGATTTCCTCTGAGTCATTAGCCATGGCTGTATCTAACTCCGTTAGCGGGAAGACATCTTAATTAATTCATATTACTTGCAATTGGATCCAAGATTTTTTTGTGACAAGCGTATCCAAAAAGTGTGAAGAATTCTAGAAGGTGAGAGGGCATTGTGGCTATTAAATATATATATATATATATATATATATATATATATATATATATATATATATATATATAATGTATATATAATGATATATATATATATATATATATTATATATATATACATATATATGATATATATTTTATTTGTATATACACCATTCCTCTTTCGTTACTTCTTTTGTTTTTCAGAGCTTTGTCTACAGTATATATCTATATATATATATATATATATATATATATATATATATATATATATATATATATATATATATATATATATATATATATATATATATATATATATATTTATATATTTATATATATAAATTTATTTATATATATATATATATATATATATATATATATATATATATATATATATATATATAAATATATATACAGTTTACTGTTACTTGTTACTGGGAAAAGTACTTTTGCGTTTACTTGTGGTCTTGTTGGTTCAGAGAAAACACGAAATTCACTTTCAGAATATTAGCGAAGTTAGCGAACAATCCTTCGTAATCGTGAGCAGAGAACCCAAACCGAAGCTTGAAACAAGCGAAGTGTGGTGGGGCGGGTTGCTAAGCTTCCAGGTAACAAAGGAATCTCTCCGAGTTGCGTGGATTCCAGCCATAAAGTCTGTGCTGTTATGAAAGTAATTAATATCAGGCAGAAGAAAAATGTTCGAAGGTTGCTAATCACCCATTTAGCCTCGGGCGCAGAGAGGGGAGACGGTCTTCGCTAAAGAGAGCGAGGTCATTGACCTGCTTTCTTTCTTCCGCTTCACGGTCGAGCAGGCGAGGAAAATAATTCGATACGGATACAACAAAGGCTGGATTCTTAAGGATTCTTCGAGTTCGGTAAAGCTCAAAGGCATTATCGGGAAAAACACTTTTGATGGAAATTATTTTTCTATTCGCCTCAGGTTTCGCTATGAATGTGTTTCCCATGTGTCCTGGCAGGAATGTATAAAAGGTTTTTGTTTTTCATTTTTCTAGATTCGTTTGAGATGTGTAGCTAAATAAAAAAAATTTTTGTTGCTTCCTTGACCGGAGGATTTTAAACGTCCACTTTGAGTGTAAAGTGACGATAGGTAGAAAACGTGAAAGAATTTTTAATTCACGAATTAAAGATGCAGATAAGGGAATAATTACTTGTAAGCAGATACCTCGCACGATGGCATAACTATACAATTTGCATTTACCATGAAGATTTTCATAATAATCTTGCTAAAAGACAGTAAGGGTTAGAATATGTAATAAAGAGATGTGTTTTGTTTTAAATATCTTTTCAAGAAATTATTGAAGGATTTTTAACAAAAACTGATTGAATGCTTACATTAAGAGTACAGTTCATTCTGGGACTAAAAGGTAGCAGGTTACAGTTATCATTAATTAAGCTAAAACAATGCTGTTCCATTGGCACTGAATAAGGGTAAGATTGTTGAATTCAATAGGTACTCAGTTGGAGACCGAACATAAATATCCCATAATTGTTGTCTAATCAAGATATAATGTTATTTTGGATGTTGTGAACATATACCATGAAATATTCCCTGGAAATTTCCAAAACCTTGGCTTTGTGGTCTTCAAGTATATTCAGTTTGCCAGGAGTTTGTTAAATGAAGTTGGAGAGGAGTTCCTAAATGTTGAAAAAAATAATGTGTTTAGAGATGAATTTCATAATCATGCCTGACAAGTAACCTAGGTATATTGGAACATACTTTCTTTCTTTCTTTCTTTCTTTCTTTCTTTCTTTCCTTCCTTCCATAAATCTTCAGCTGAAAACCCTTATAGCCAGATTCAACATACTATAAACCCAAAAGGTCTCCAAAGGGAAATTAGCCTGGAGAGAGAGAGAGAGAGAGAGAGAGAGAGAGAGAGAGAGAGAGAGAGAGAGAGAGAGAGAGAATATATAGGAGAAGGTCATAAATAAATAAAGATGAGGGAAAAGAAAATAAAACTGATAGACCTGAATTCAGGAGCAGTCAACAGAAAGTTGAAATAATGAAGATTTTGGTTCTTGAGTTTAGATCGATACCTGCATTACCTGTAAAAAATACAATAAGTAATACTGATCATATTATGACGGAAGAATATATGTATATTTACATACACACACATGTATTGTGTATGTGTGTATAGGTTGCAATTTAGGCTTGATGGTCATATTGGTTAAATTTTTTAATGGAAGACCTGAATTAACTGGAACCATTAAAGGTAAAGTTAACACCCAGCCAAATGCCTTTCCTTGCACTGTCAATTTACGTAAAAATCTAAGATATTTAGATTCATTACAATATTTCATTGCCGGTAGAAAACACCCGTAATATTCTAGGAATAGAATGAGGTTTTTCATATAAATCTAGCTGACATATAAGTATAAAAAGGTAAATTAAACAGTAGGTAGGCTGATTAAGAATTGGATATCAAATTGGGTGAAACTGGTGAAAATAATGGGACATATTAGTTTTCTATAAACCATGAATCGTAGTATGACAAGGAAACTATTTTCAAAAGATTTTATCGATTTGAGAATGAAGCATTAAAAAAGAATGTTCTGAGCTAGATGGGAGAATAGAGTGAAAAATGCTACCATAAGGGAAATTACCAAAGTCCCAATATTAGATGAGATGACAATGAGATAGAGAAGGCTCGGACTTAACTTTCGCACCTCCTTGGGGGGGTGGGGGGCGGTGTCAGCCTGGCTCCTGTGGGTATCTGAAGATTTGGAAAACCCAGACTTTCGGAAGACCAAGACTTGCTTGGATGAGAACTATGAGGCGGGAGGCTGGAGGTGAGAGTAGATTTGCGCAATTGAAAGACGTGAATGGTGGAATTTCATGGAGGCACTTCTCATCACACGTCGTTGTAATCCATGATGATGATAAATATTTAAAGTTAATTTGTTTATTTATTTATATTGCATAAAGTTGTGCCTTCATACCTTAAAGTACCTTCATGTGTACCATTCCAACCTCTCTTGGAAAATGGATTAAGCTTTGATATAGTTCAGGTACGGTTTATTTTGTTTATACCGATATAAACAGTATTCTTACCCTATTTTAGATCAACTGAGTTGTAAAATACAAAATAACCTACCAAAGTAAGTTCTTTTTAGAACTACTGTGGGTATTCGGGTTTATGATAATTATCTAAAACGTGCGGTAAAAGAAACTATTGCATTACGCCACTCAAGGATTTGCAGATGTTCCCTCTAATGTGCTAGCCAGTATGACTCTGGAGTGATGTACTCACATATTGTAAGGCAAAGATTACTATATTTTTAACTATCAGATTGATGATTTATAAGTAAAATGCTTCAAAATGGGTAACTCCCTTGATTGCTTAAGAAATTTATAAGTAAATTTCAGGATAAAAAGTCACACTCTGTAAATTGAATCCCTGTCGTTTTTGGTTATTTTTTACATGACACCCCCTTCCTACTGGGGCTGAACTTGGACTTAAAGGGCATCGGGAGTGTCACTGTTCATCTCAGCGACCCCGAAAACTATGGATTAGAGACTAATATCTGTAGTTTTCTGTTATTTTTACATGTCACCCCCTTCCCACACCCACACCATTTGGTGCCAGTGAGCTCTTAGCCCCACAGTGTTATTTTCCAGATAGTAAGTCATACGTATGTATACCAAGTTTGGTTGAAATTACTCAATGCGTTTCAGAGTTATGCTGGTACATACACACACATACACAGACATCCATTTATATATGTAGATGTGTCTGTATATATATATACATATATATATTATATATATATATATATATATATATATATATATATATATATATATATATATATATGTGTGTGTGTGTGTGTGTGTGTGTGTGTGTGTGTGTGTGTGTATGATGTATGTATGTATGTAAATAAAGACAAAATCCACAAAGGAAAGAGAAACAATGAAGTGCTGCAAGGCTTTTCGACTTTATATATATTTATATATATATATATATATATATATATATATATATATATATATATATATATATATATATATATATACATGTGTGTGTGTGTGTGGGGGTTTCCTAGAGCTGCAGAAAAAGCTATTAGTGAAGCTTTTTACGTGAGAGGAGAAGTTCAAGTTTTGTTGTCCGCCGAAGCGTGTGAAGAAGCATCGTGGATTCCTGCGTTGGTGTTTGCGATCACCGTTGCATATTTAGGGTGACAGTTAGTGGACGTTTATTGAAACGCATTGCATTGCTTGGATCTATTCTGAATCATTAACTTGCGTAGACCTAAACTTGGCCTCCGCCTTTTTACGTTTCGAATTTGACAAAAGACCTTTTCTCAGGAGGCAGTTTTTACTTGTGGAATAAAAAAAACTGCTGTTATTGGAAAATAATTATTTTCTGCTGAGAGCAAAATTATGAGACCTAACCAAGATGACCCATCAGTAGACCAGTCTTATTAAAGATAAAAGAATAATGTGAATCATAGACAACGGAAGCTTGAAAGAAATTACATAATTTGTTAGCATAGAGAACGAACCCACCACTGATTGAATGGTACAGATATCTATGGTAGTGTGGATTCTATATTTTATATAGGTGAATGAAATTTGAATGTTTTCAAATAAGAAAGAAATTTCTTTCAATCTTTGTAATTGCTTTGTTGTAAATCACAGATGAAAAAATTTATAATAACTCTGGAATTCATCTAATACCAAAACTATTCTCATTCGGAGTTAACCTCTGAACTCATTTCGTAGAGCTAGATTTGGACAGCGGCAATGAAGATCTCTCTGGATTAGAAGAAAAGCTTGGATGATTTTGTCTCTGTCTTGCGTAAACATATCGTGTAACGCCCTTTTTTTTTGTCTCTGAGATTGGGAGCTAACGATTAATGAACAGAATTTATATCACAGCGACCGATTATCTTTTGCTGTGAGACTGTTACTCTCGGTTTTTCTAGAATGAAAAGAAAAAAACTGAATCAGATACATTTTACATTTTTCTTTCTTAGTTTACATCATAAAATGTTCGTTTATTTTGGCTAATCTGCGATTTTATAGTGTACGTTCTGTAGTTATTACTTTTCCAGTAGATGTGGTAACATGTTATCTTTATTTTGCATCATACTGTGCACATATTGATTAAACGTTTCTAGATACAATAGTACCTTCGTCACTTAAAAGAGTCGGCATGTAAAGACCTCGGAGTAATCTTAGCAGTGCTGTGCAAGTTGCAATGTATGTGAGGTACTGGCAATATTATTTTCGATGGTAAAAAGTGACACAGTTGTTACTGAGATGACAGCTGTAGGACGTTGTCATACGAGGTCACTTTCACTAAGATGGACCAGTTCGATATGTGTAACCGTTGGGTATGTCATAGAAATTAACAGAATCAGTCAAGTAATGATTATTTCAGTCGCAATTTAACTTCATTAGTGATTGGTGTCCCTCATTTTGCCTTGGTTGCGTTATGTTCTGTTGACAAAAAGTGCTTCATTTTATATAAATAAAGAATAGCATATTTATTTTCTACCCCATCCTCCCCTTCAAGTGGAATGGAACACTGCTGAATGAGTCTGAAGCTTTAATTATTATTTTTGAGAAACGTCTAATGAAAGTGTCAGCAAATGCCGCACAAAGTTAAGTATTGTACGTAAGTCCTCATATATTTATAACTGATAAAATCAGTGCAACCTGTTTAAGGTCATTTGTCCTTCCTTTATGAGAATACTGTTCTCCAGTGTTGATGTCTGCTTCGGCAAGAGATTTATCTCTTTTAGATAGAGTGGTTCCTGGTGATAGGTTTCTATTTCCTAATATTAGCAGTTATGACTTGGACCATCGACGGATGGTCTCTTTTTCAATTTTTCATAGTTTTATTTTAACAGAGATCTTTTACATTCACAGTTGATCCCTGATCCCATTTTCCTGCTGAGAGCAACTAGATTAGTTGAATAGCAGCACCAACATGCAGTAAAAGTACCTTACTGTCAAACTTCTCAGTTCCAGAAGTCCTTTATTCCTCACACCGTTAGACTGTGGAACAGTTTCCCTTAAAATATCGTGCTAAGGGAACTTCAAAAGTTATGCTTTTTTGAGAAACGCTTGTCAGTTTTAGTCTCCTTATAAAATGTAATATATAATTGGCATTCAGAATTACTCAAAGTTTCTTATATATTCTCAGTGTGAGGTGAGGGCCCCTTTCGTTAGTTTTGAAAGTAATATCATATTGAGTTGCGAATGTATGATATGCTGACAACAAAAGTGTTAACATACACAGACTGTGTGTATACCTTACTTAATTCAAGCAATAAAAGGAAGCATTAATGAACGGTTCAGGAAGTCGGTACTATACTTTGAGTTATCGGGTTTGGCAGAACAATGTATTAGCAACGAAGTTTTTCTTTGTTTTGTCTCTGTGTTAAATTACTTTGAAACGCTTATATTTAGGTATTTTGGTGTCTAGAAGAATTGTTAGGCTATCATATTTTTTTCTCATTGTTGAAATCGTAGTGAATATTTGTAAATCTCTCCCTCTTTCGCAGCTTACATACTAGTACTCATACGCATATTTACTATATCATATTTTTAAGCAGTATACGGTGCTACTAATCTCGACAGAGAAGCATATCTCCGGTCTTTTCCCGTTTTCCGAGTATTTAATCGGATTTTCCGTTTTTCTGTTGAGATATTGCCTTTGGTAACACTTAGTAAAGATGTAGAATAGAATATAAAATTTAGGTCAAAGGCCAAGCGCTGGGACCTATGAGATCATTCAGCGCTGAAAGGGAAGTTGACAGGAAGAAAGTTTGAAAGGTGCAACAGCAGGAAAACCTCGCAGTTGCACTATGAAATAATTGTTAGAGTGTTTGGAAAGTCAGATGGAAGAAAGAATATGAGCGGAGGTACAGTAAATGGAATGAGTGAGGTTGCAGCTAGGCGCCGAAGGGACGTTGCAAAGACCCTTAACGTATGCCTACAGTGCACCGCGTGAGGTGCAATGACGGCACTACTCCCCTACGGGGTTACTAAAGATGTAAAAATAAAGATAAAACTTATGAAAGTCCTTTTAAGAGTGGGTAAAAGTAGTCAGTTACCGTAGTCTGACAGTTGTTAAATATAAAGGCATTGAATGGAGAGAGACGAAAGAATTGGATTGTGTTTCTGTTAGTATTCAACTAGATACGTAAAAATCTGACGACTCGTGTTCAGTCAAGGTCTTCATCAGCTCCGCTCCTAAAAGCACGGATGAAGGCATATCGAAAGGTAAATAGTCAGGAATCATTCCTCTGTTTTACAGCCAAAAGCTTGTGGCTCTGACTTTCGTGGCTCTGACTTTCACACAGTGCTTCGGGAACGTTCCTGCAAAGTCACTGTCAGAATATATGGGAGCCAACAGTGCCAGCAGTTGGCATCCAAACCACCTGCTGCTTAAGAGAGGTTCGCACAGATGGTGTCGGTGTTCGCTCAGACTGCGCTTTCTCCCCCTCGTTTGTTTCTTTCCTTCCTCTCGAGAGCTTTTGAGCTTATGATGAGGTTTTTTAATGGAGGGTTGTGTGATGTACTCCCGGGAGTGGATGCGTAGGAAATTCAATTTTAAAAGAAAATTTTATGATGGTATTCCACAGTTCGATCACTAATTACTTTCACGGACGGTGCTTTTTTCCGTCTCGTGTGTGTGTTCATTGGTGTACTCGGTTACGTACACAGATAGATCTCTTGTGTAACCATCAATTCGTCCGTTCTTTCTAATCTGCTTGAATGCTCTTTCGTGTGTGTGAGTATATTAAATACGCTCATTTATGCTTACAATTAGATGCGTTGTGGACCATATTTAAGGTAATTAAGAATATTTCCATCGCTAAATGAAGGACGCTTTCAAGATTGGCTAGCTGGGCAAAAAATGAGTTGCAAGCTAATCTTATCTGACCAAAATTTTCATCCAATTTAAACCCAACCATTCCTGACGCGAACACCCCCTTTTTTTTTCTCCTCTTGTCCTGAACAGAAGGTTGGAGTCTATGGTTTAAGAAAATATATTGATGAAATAAAGACTTACGACGTTTTTTACTAATAAAAGTTCTATAGAATCACTTGTTCGAAGAAGGTAGGAGAAAAAATTATGGGTACTGAGTGAAGAAATAGTTGGTGGGGCTAGGTTCCCTTCCTATGGGCCACAACTCCTGAGGACCCATTAGCGAGTGATGTTCAGCATGTTAGTGAGTGGCAGAGTCAGCAGGAGAGGGAGCGGTAGTGCGAGGAGGGATATCTTGTCATGTGGAGGTGGGGGTGGAAGTGTAGTGGTGACGGTGGCAGTGGTTTGTCTAAAATAAGTTTGAGAAGAGGACTGGCGTTCTCCCAAGAAGGCTCGGTACCTAGAGCCAATAGTCAGTGTTAATGTGTTGCTGGTACACGATGTGGTTTCGGGTATAAGTGTGAGTGTGTGCCCTGTGCCCAGTTTTTAGCAAAGTTGTAGATATATATTGTGATAAGAACGCACCCTTGGAGGAAAAAATATATTGAAAGTGGAAAAATGACAGATCGTTGAAGTAGTGCTCCCAAGAGCATGATACGGTGCTGCGGCTGCGTGAAATATCGTGTGAACCAGTATTTTCGCTCACTTTTGAATTAAGGAGCAGCACTTGCTCTGGACGTTTTTCTACGGCAACTAATTATGTCAGTTTCTTAGTGCAAAGTGTAGTTTGAATCTGGAAGGTTTTGAAACTATAAAACGATGGAAGGCTTTGAAACTATAAAACGAGTGAACTTTTTTTTTGTTGATTCTTTCGAAGTCAGTTGAGTTTGGTGAAACGCCCGAATCGTTATGAGAGGAGGGTACAAGTCGAGCCGGTTAAGGCAAACTCCGCTTTCTTGAAGGCGACGGAAAAGTTGAGTGGTCATACAGACAATTATATTTGAGTGGCAAAATGTGGCGCTTCTCTGCGTTTATCACAGGAAATGATAATGGATACGTGTGTCGTCGAGCCACGGAGACAAAGAGAGGATATAAGCATGTGGATTTTCTCTCATGTTCTAAATGTCGAGAGAAACAGATCATTCGCAAAGTTTATTATCTTGAGCTTGTAGACTTATATGCATATGTATTTATGGATATAACCAGTGATGTAGTCACAGATTATTCACACACACACACACACACACACACACACATATATATATATATATATATATATATATATATATATATATATATATATATATATATATATATATATATATACATATATATATATATATATATATATATGTATGTATACAGGTGTCTGTTGTGGGGATGGGGGCTCCTCTTTACATAGAGTTATATACATCATAAATATGTAAGTTGCTTTCTGTCTTCAATGATCTCTTAGGAAATTTACATGAAAATCTTATGCTCAGTTTTGTTTTTTAGTGACGTCATTTTAACGTAATAGGGTTTACAGATATTTTGGTAATTTTAAATGTGTTCATCGTGCATTATATTTTTATGGTGTCTCTTTATATTTTCCAATTAATTCCAAGTTAATTAGCAAAAAAGAACCTTTGTACTATTTACGTCCCAAGAAAATGATCAGTAATTTGGTGAGACATTTGTTATCTTCTCATTAGTAAGCTTACGCAAGTAATAGATATTTTTTAGAATTTGTCCAGAACACATAAACTGACTTTGTGAGGAGAACATCTCCATACAAGGGTCTCTTTGTTAAGAGCCTTTGCTAGAGAAACCTCATCGAGGAGTACGATGCTATGAAGGGAAAAATCCTTAAGCACACCGGACTTCCCTTTCAGCAACTTCGATGGATTTGGATTAAAGCTCCTTCCATGATCCAGACAGGGCAATGGAGGGTTTTAGTTTGTGCAGTTAATGTATAGCCTGTTCCAAGATGTCTGGAAAGCAGGTACCGCATTAAGAGGTAGCACTTATAACTTTACAGGGATGGTTAGGAACATCCAAGAAAAAAAGTATAAATTACTCTTTTAAAAATTTACTACGGCATGTACAGAAGTGGCAAACCCGGCAACAAGAGTAAGCGAATTGATCTTGTGTATATATCCTCTAAGGACGAAAATTCGAGGAAAGTGTAAGCTAAATTAAAAAATTTTACATCGAGCATGTATTGCTAGGCAATACATTACAAGGTTCTGATTAAGGTGTAATAACACTGCTTGAACCGATACAGTGACCTAGACCTAATGATAAGACTCTTACTCATGTAGAAGAAATTATTAATGGTGACGTGGAATGTAGAGAATCTTTAAATTAAGTGATCATTGGTTGCTCAGTAATGACGTAATTTGTCAGATAATAGCTTGGCTGGTTTCTGCGGTAATGTAGCTATATGACCTTGTGGGTACTCGTGTCTGGAACTTACAGTAGAAGGGTTTGGAGAAATTAGTTCTCCGTTTGGTAGGGCAGTGGCAGAATGACAGAAGTCGAATGATGGCCGGGTGTGGTGCCTTAGGCAAGTAGCTTTGTCTCCTATCCTGACCTTTTTATATGGCCTCCAAGGTCATAACTTGAACCTGTGCTGGACTGAAAACAGCATCTTGACTAATGATGGGATTTACCTGCGTTAGTCCCTATGAAATTAGACGCTGGCCTAAACCATGGTCGAACTGTGGTATATAAACTACAGTAGAAAAACTTGCTGTTACTGGAAATATTTAGTGTGGTTGCTTTGACTAAATTTTTAAATAAAGGTTTAACCAAAGAAATGCCAGAATCTTCTGGCATGGTGACCAGACAGAGACAGGGAGAAAGAAAAATGAATTTCACACATCCTCCATCCATAAAGCGAGAACAGAACGACTACAGCAATAGGTTAGACCCTTCACGATGCTAGCTAATGGAGAAGGGCCGAACAACCTAAACGACTAGTCGAGAAAACGACGAATTACGGAGCCTGAAGACCAGCGAAGAATGAAACCAGTTACCACAGATCCAAGTTCAACGAGATGTTTCAGATCCCGTGCGCATAGACGTACAAGCAACGGTAGACGAAAGCTAAGAGGGAAACAATGTGATAGACAATTCCTGCAGCCAAGGGAAATTTTACTTAATAATCCAAGGTACAAATACGAATGGAGTAACATAATTCAAATTGACGCAAAGACCAATACTTTACTGTAAATTGGTACGAATTTTCAAACACTATTATAAGGTCGATGTAAATAAATCAAAGAATAACAGGGCCTTAATTCACATATCACTTAGCTTGAAAATGGCTATGAAATGAGTGAAAACTAATGTGATCTGTAGTTTGATTTTAACCATTTCTGATGGGCTCCTAATGAATTACGAAATTACTCTGTTGCAAGAAATGCAACTATATATATCTACTAAAACATAATAGTTAAGAAATCAGAAGAAATATGAATAAAGAAAATGGCAAGCTCCATGAAAATTACAAACGATGGTAATAAACCAAAATCCATCACAAAAACGGAACCTCAAGATTATCAGAAGTAGCGGCTGTTAATAAGTGAGAAGAATTTCTGTGAATGTGAAATTGTCGAGATCTTAAGAAACATTTATGAAAGGCATTGTTGAATGGAGAGTGGTCTTTGAAGAATGCTGTTATTGGCTGCCTGATAATGATGTTGTTATCGACCAATACCTCGGTTAGTTTCATCACTGATGAATCTGCTTGACCTCTTGGGTCCCTCGTATTTGGACCATATAAGAGATGTAAAAGGCACCGTAAGTCGAATGAGTGGCTATTTGAGGCACTCAGGCAAGGAGTGTTGCCTAATGTTTTCATGACCATGAAGGTGCCTTTCCTATAAATCTAAAATAATAATTTATCCCTTACTGGACTGCAACAAGCGTCCAAACGTAATTTGAGTTGACAAGACACAAAAAACCAACTACAAAAATTCCATGGAAATACCTGAAAATCTACCTCAGGTTAAGAGCAAAGTATATATTCATAATATATATATATATATATATATATATATATATATATATATATATATATATATATATATATATATATATATATATGTGTGTGTGTGTGTGTGTGTGTGTGTGTGTGTATGTATAATGTGTGTATACATATATTATGTATTTATGCACGTATGTGTAGAGAGAGAGACTGAATACGCATTTGTCACTATTTTTGCTTCTCACAAGAGTAATTGCAATGTTTAATATCTGCTGTCAATACGAAAGATGATATGGACCATTTTTTTGAGAACGTTCGTAAAATATGGTTGTTTTGCAAACATTTCCATATGGAAAATGAGTTTTAGTTTTCATCATCCTCTGTCGTTTTTTATTCTAAAAAGGGGACATTTGTTTGTTTTTCTTGTGCCTTCGTGTGCGTATCATGTGAGTAATTGTAAGTAAATCCGCAGATACATGTAACATTTCAAGAGCATCTACATCAAAAAAAAAAAAGCGGTCAAAGCAATCTGTGACATGGTCCTAGTTCGATAAGAACAGACACCAAGATGGCAGCATCCTCAGATATGACAACAGATGATCGGCAACGACCTACGCCGAAACCATAGTTGCGTTGTATCAGGGTGCAGGAAGTTGAGCGTGTATTGTCTTCGAACCAACTCTCCAAGGTTCTATAGAAGGAAGAGGGGTCGGGGAAGGGGAGGGAAGAGTATGTATTTGGAGAGTGATAGTGGGAGGGGGGATTGGTTAGGACTTCTGATAAGAGCATTTGAGAGAAGAATGAAAAGAAAACAAATGAAAAAGCCAAGAGTCAAGGGAAGGTGTACATTCAGAACAGCTGCCACAGTTGGGGATGCGAGTGTGTCTGACATTTTGTCTCTCATAAAGTATGATGTACGCTTATTCTGGAATTAATATATGGAGAAGATTGATCTATAACATTGTTATTAACAGCGAAGTAACCCTGGAAAAATGTTCTTTTAGATGAATGATCTTGGTCGTGTGGTTATCACCATATCATAAAGTTCTTTCAGAAGTATAACCACAGACATGCATAGCCAAGAGAATAAATAACGTACAGAAGTAACCAATCAGTGTGAACGTATTTATTCACAGAAACCATGACGACGGAGCAGAAGAACTTAGCAGTTGGTGAGGTAATGGCTGGATAGTGATTGTAGAGGTCGGTGAAGAATTTTCTCTTTGCCACTGGAGTGATTTTCTTGTTTTTAAAACGAAATTCGAAAGAAGATTAAAGTAAAAGTCATTAAGTGAACAAAGTATATTACAAACTTGTATTAGTATAGAATAGGAAAACAAGACGCACAAACGAACGGACGCCCTGTGAATGACCAAAGGACCGCTCTTGGCGAGTTGTGTTTCGAAGTAGTGTTTATATAAACCTAGAGTGTGAAAAGAAAGCATTATACATTTTGGATCACGTTGAGTAGCAGTAGTAGCAGGAGTCTCTTGTGTGTGTACAGCCTAATTAGGCCACACATCAGGTCAACATGGGGTGTACGATGTCCATGGAGGAAAAGGCCGCTCTGGCCAAGAGCCGTGAGATTGACAGATCGTTGATGCTGGCGAATGAAAGTGCCGCCAGAGATGTCAAGCTTCTCTTATTAGGTAAGTAAAATTGAGGGATGAGTGGTACAGATGGGAAGAAAATAAACCTGTAAATGAATAAATAAGAAATTAGATTAATAAATAGGGTTGGAGAGTTGGACATGTGGAAGTAGAATTCATCTTAAATTTTCGGGCTTGTAAAAGAAATTTCGGATCTTTAGTCTTTACGGAATTTTTGAAAGCTAGAATTGTCATAAACTTTAAAAGTTGGAAAATATTTTGAAGCTTATAATCCATATGGGATTTGCTTACTAGATTTTTTTTATTTAAGCTATATGATAGTTTAAATGATTTTTCCAAACTTATATTCGATGTGGAAATTTTAAGTGTAGCATACATCTTAAATTTCCTAGAATTATAAAGCTTATATTCGTAATATATATATATATATATATATATATATATATATATATATATATATATATGTGTGTGTGTGTGTGTTTGTGTTTATGTGTGTATGTGTATGTATATATATACATATATATATATATATATATATATATATATATATATATATATATATATATATATATATACGTACATGTATGTATGTATGTATGTATATAAAGACACATACATACATTTACTGTATTTGTGTATATATACATACATACATACATATATAATATATATATATATATATATATATATATATATATATATATATATATATGTATAAAATAGCTAGAGAGGAGGGAGAGAGAGTTAGTACCTTATAATCTACGAGAGATTTTGAGGATTAATTTGTCGAATTTAACTGAACAGTTTTATATTTTCTAGTTTCCGTATTTATACAGGACCTGTAACGGTAACAAAAATGACATTTTTTTCCAGTTTTCCAGTACAGTGTAAATGTTTCATGCAAGTAAAAACCTTCGGTTACTTGCTGACTTTGGCGGAACTAAGATCTAACAGCATTTTGGCATCATAGTGGAGTCCTGTATAGTGAGTCATCTGGCAATAATACCACATGCAACTGGGAATCTCAGCTGTCAAAATAGAATAATAATGATTAGTCTTCTATTGGCAATTAGGGGTTGTATGTGGCGAAAAGCTCTCTCTCTCTCTCTCTCTCTCTCTCTCTCTCTCTCTCTCTCTCTCTCTCTCTCTCTCTCTCTCTCGTGACTATGCTGTATTCTTGAGTCTCCGACCGGCCAATGGAGAATTAGAGGAATTTATTTCTGGTGATAGAAATTCATTTCTCGTTGTAATGTGGTTCGGATTCGACAATAAGCTGTAGGTCCCGTTGCTAGGTAGCCAATTGGTTCTTAGCCACGTAAAATAAAATCTAATCCTTCGGGCCAGCCCTAGGAGAGCTGTTAATCAGCTCAGTGGTCTGGTTAAACTAAGGTATACTTAAATTTTTCTTGAATGAAATATATTCACGCTTTTGACTCATGTAGTTTAATAAATATTCATGGTAACAGCAAGTGCATGGATGGGTCCAGGTTTATTTCAGTGCAACACCTCTAAAGGCAAAGCCACAAGGAAATAGAAATTCAAAACAAATTAGCAAGATAATTTAAACGAACAAAGTAACGGGTAAGTTGAAATGCATACTCTCTATTTGGTAAAGTAACAGGTAAATAAAAATTATATTCAGACGCTGCTTTCTTACAAGGTAACAGTCAAATGGAAATGCATACCCAACGATTGACCAATCAAAAGCCTGATATAATGTATTCCTTGCTATAAGGCAAAGTCATAAGTAAATAGTAATGCATTCACTGCTTTCTGACAAAGCCAAAGGTAAAATGAGAAGCACTGCCTGCTACTTGGCAGAGCAACTGGTGAACAGAAATACATATCTCTCTGTCTATCAGAGTAACGGATAAACATAAATTCCTGCCTTACTGTGTAGCCAAGTATCAGGTAAATAAACAGGAATGGCTTCCTACTGCCGAACAAAACAAAGTTAAATATAAATGCAGTACTGCTCCTCGGCAAAGCATCTGTCAATAGGGATGCATAGGGAAACAACAGACATACTACTTTGCAACATTTAACTTTTACAGCAGTCAAATAGAAATGCAGTAATGCTGCCTGGCAAAAACAAATGTCATATAAAATGCGTATCCGGCTACCTGACAGTAACGCAAATAGAAGTGCATAAACTACTATTTGGTTAAACAACAGGCAAATAAAAATTAATTCTGGAAATGTAACAGTCAATGCATACTCTGCTGTGTGGCAGTCTCGGGTAAATAGAAACGCATCCATGCTGCCCCGGTGAAGTAACAGGGGAAATTGAAATGCATACCCTGATATGTGGCCAAATAACAGGTAAATAGAAATGCATGCCCTGTTGTCGAGTTCCCAAGTGTTGCCCTCAATTGCCGCTGATCCATTCGCTCGATCGTAGTAACATCAACAACGACTGAAGTAATCGAATTTATCCACGGTAAATGGCGGTTGCCAAAGCAGAATCATGCTGGCGTTGGGCTGTCAAGTGAATTCGTCGCTCTCAAGCGACGGAGGCGTGTCAACGAATTTTTTGTTTGTTCGTTTCGGTGTTTTTCAATTGTTATTGTTGGCTACTTTATTGCTGGTGATGTTTTTGCTTTTGTTGGTGATCTAACAGCTTCCTTTAAATCATGATCGTTTGTGTGTGATTAGTAGGCTTTGGGTGTGAAGTCATGTAATTGCTTATGTAAGAAGAAAAGATCATGAGGTGCCTCTCGTAAATAGTAGCTACCTTGCTTTCGAGAGCAGATTTTAAATAGGGAAACAAACAGCTTGGTAGACAAGCAAAGTTCAAGCGATCTTGCTTGCGTAAGCGTATGAAGAACAAAGTTACTTGAGCGCTGTGTTGTTGGGGGATTCTTGGATTTCTGCTTTTATTCGTTTTTCAATGGACTGTGTTTAGATAAAGTAAATATGTTTCAATAGTAAAATAAATTGCAATTTTTCATGTCAAGTGTTCTTGTTGTTGATAAAAATAAAATGTATAATAAACCTATCAGGATTTAACAGTTGCTTCATTAAATCCAGTTCATTGCTTATTATCATACATTATCTTTCATCCCTTAAATTCCCCGATTTCTTACATTTCTTGTATAAAGAGACAGTTGTTTTACATTCATGACACATAACCAGACCATCTCCATGCATTACGATCCAACTTCTCAGAGGCACAATGCTTTATACAGTTATTGCAACACTAGATAACACAGAAAATAGGCTCTTTACTTAATCATGTAATTGTTAGTTGTTATTCTCTTGTGTTATTCCTTTCGTATTCTGTTGACACTTCAACGGGTTTTCTCGCAATTCTACCTTAAGCACCTTTGGTTCAGCAAGGTGGGCTCCATTTGTCTTTTATTCGGTTCTGTATCTTATATAAACCTTGTACTGACTTACCACTGTTTTTCATGAAATTCTCCTGGTTTGCTGATGTACTCTGGTGATTGCCTTTATTTTTTAATATTAAGAGTAGCTACAAAAAACTTGTGACTTCTGGAAAAGTTTCAGGGAAGTTGAAACTGGAAATTATAAGGGTGTGTGTGCTCGAAGAATGGCCGTTAAATGGAAAGTTTTATGGTAGTGCACGGAGTAACTGTTCTAGACAATGCTAGAAAATACTGAAGTGAACAGTCATAAAAAGTTTCTTTATAAGATTTTATTATACTTGTAGAAGATTGCCTTCAAGACAAAAACTACGTTACCTGGTAAAAGTAATTTGTAGAATGCGTTACGTAACTTGCCGTCGATTTTGAAATCAGTATTATAGACAATATATATATATATATATATATATATATATATATATATATATATATATATATATATATATATATATATATATATACTATATATATATATATATATATATATATATATATATATATATATATATATATATATATATATATATATATATATATATATATATATATATATATATATATATTGAGATGTGTTTCCTCTCCTTCCCTAAAAACCGGGTTTTGCAGAATTTCTAAACTTAGAGGCAATTTCGGATTTTCCTGGAAAGTGCTTCGGGAAGAATTGCTTCTTTGGCAAAGTTTGGGTCTCCTGGGCATCAGGTAAAATGGCACGGCATGTCAAGGTCGAACTTTTAGATCCATTCACCTTCCCCCTAGTTCAAGGCTGACGATTCCCTTCCTGACCGGTATTGCTATGCATGGCTCTGAATTGCAATAGTTGGAATTGCGGTGGGAAAAAGATCGATAAAAGGTGATGGTAATAAGTCTTTCTCCATAACTTTCTGGGTTGATTAACTGATTGATTGATTAATGTATGTAAATTTATTTTTGATTGTGGATTTCATTATTGTGTGTAATTTTTTTTCTGTGGGTTTTATTAATGTATATAAATTTATTTTTGCATGTGAAAACGGTGTTGAACGCTCTCTCTCTCTCTCTCTCTCTCTCTCTCTCTCTCTCTCTATATCTATCTCTATATATATATATATATATATATATATATATATATATATATATATATATATAAAATATATATATATATATATATATATATATATATATATATTTATACATAAATATATATTACATATATATACACACATGTATATGTATATATATATATATATATATATATATATATATATATATATATATATATATATATATATATATATATAAACATATAAATAATCTGAGGGTGACTAGTGGCTACAATTAGATCATTAGCTATACAGTTTTGCTTATAGGGAAAAATGTGGATGTCCCAAAACTACTTCACTGTACTCTATTTCAAGTAGGTTTGAAATGAAGTTAATGTTTTGAACAGGGTTTCCGTATTTTATCATATTCGATCATTTAGGAAGCCTATCATCCAAATTATTAACTAAAAAATAAGTTTTCTTGTGATTTTTTTATCGTATGTACAGTATTTTTTCAGACATAGCAAATACGATTCCAACCTTTTCATTGTTTTATTAATCATTTAGCTTGCGATTTAAGCTGTCGGTTCTGTTAATCGAAATGAAATATGTTTTCTATGCTACGCTTTATATAAGGAAGAGAAATACAGTTCATGTTTTACGATATTACTTCGCGCTGCTGTAAAGGGAAGTACCTGAGGCATTTTCCTCTTGTTGTTGCTTTTGGATATGTCAGGTCACTGACCTCTGTTCTGGAGGGAAGTTAGAAATTTTCTTCCTCTTCTTGGGGTCAGTAAACTATAGATTTTTCTTTTAATACCAGTAGTCTAGTGACTTTTAACCGTTGGGGAGTATGAGATTATAAAGTATTTTTTGTACTGTATTGTACTGTATGTGGTATGCAAAATATATATATAAAATCATTAGTATTCATTCAGTGCTTTTAAAACATTACTAGGTAACTACAGGCCACGTCGTAGAACTTTTTCATTGTATTTTTTTAAGCATATATATATATATATATATATATATATATATATATATATATATATATATATATATATATATATATGTATATATATATATATATGCTATATACATATATTTGTGAATGGATGTGTTGTCAAGTTTATAAAACTGTCTGTATATATATATGGGAAAAGTATCTACAAACCTCTATATGTACACAAGCAATCATAACTTTATGTATTTCATGTTCTCCTACACATTTGAATGTGTAATAATACGTAGTTCTGTGATCTCTTGATAATGACAGTTTTCTTAGGTGGTGATCGAAGGGATTTCTGCTAGGCGAAAGGACACATGATCTTCATCTTGTTCAGAACACAGAATAGAATTGCTAATCCTGGAAATCTGTGTAAATTGAAGAGGCCTGCTTTGTTAGTCGTAGGCTTAGCTTTCATAGGCCTGGGAGTCTAGCCCTGCCGTCTTGAGATGAAGGTACTGGTAAATGTGGCTAGGCTTAAAATAATCATGTTTCTTAGGCCTTGACTATAATGAGGGTGTTTCTGGCTAGTCATTGACCGGAAAGTATTTGTGGTTCATGGTTGTGTATGTTTTCCCTTAGGCTGGTAATAGTACATCTCTTTATGGTAATAACTGTAATGATTATTAATATTTGTTGGAATAGCCCGTGTCATTAAATTTTTTGTGAGAGTACCGACTTTTACTGAAAATTTTAGGTTTTATATAGTGAGATAAGTAGATGTAAGAGCAGATTTCAGTTTGTAATGGGATAAGTTCTAAATGTCATAGAATGGTCCTTTTTGCCAAGGGTCACTGCAACAAGCCGGGTCTTTGTTGTACTAACCTAAACATCTCTGTATGATTGCCATAGTCCAATATTGTAGGACTTTTTAATTATCATTCTTCTCTTTCCCCAGCAGTTTCCTTAGGGTTTTGAAATATCCTTTCGGATATGCATTCAGTTGATGCCTAAAGTTGATTTTCTCTGCCATTAATATTTGTGAATAAGATGCTGCCATTATCTGTACAAGTCATTATGACGTCAGAAATCACATCCTGCAAGCATATCTGTTCTGTCTAGAAGGGTGAAGAACTGTGCTTGCTATAAGATAACTTGAGAGCGATAGGGCTCTTGCCCTATTTAAATTGAGGAAAAGGCTGAAAACTAGGAATTTCTCTTGCTTCATTGTAAAACAAACGTGTTATATTGATGGATGAATAACTTCCTCAGGAGACACTATCCAGCTAAGGGGGTTTTCCTGTTAATTGGAAAATATATGCTTTACTTATGTATACAGAAATGAATGTGGCATAATCTATATTCATGCGTATCCCGATGTTTTGAATGTTTATGTGGCTGTAAATGCAAAAATGTATTTTGTGATAGTTATCATAACATACTGTAAATAACTAGAATACAACAGCGCATTCTGTGTAAATATTCGTCTTTATACCCCTATACATTTATATAGGTTTTCTTGATGATATCTGGTCCTCGGGAAAAACCCTATTTTTCCCATGAAACAGATTTGCGTCAGAAAGAGATGTCTAAATACCAAGAGGAAGATGTTTCTTGAAAGATTAAAAAAAAGAGTATGCAGCAGACCTCTGCCGTTTTCTGATCAGGCCTTCTTTCTCCTTTCCCTTCACTTTGCTGACGTCAGCACTGCTGTCGGGTCATTTCACGGCCGGTTATATCGCCTTCATTTTTCTTGTATCTTATCGCTCCTGAAAGCTTCAATGAACACTTCTCCCTCTTCGGTGGACGATTTTTTTTTTTCTTCCTTTTTCGCCATCATGCCTTTCCTGGCTTTTTATGGGTGGAAAGTGCGATTCAGGATAAAAAGTATCGGCAAACAGATTAAAAAGTTTCAATCTCTCTCTCTCTCTCTCTCTCGCGTGGACACTTGCTTACATACATACGCGCACATAACCGTAAATACAGATAAATCTTTTTCTCCTTAAATCGGATGTATAAGGGATATCGTTTACTTAAGTTTTATTTATCTTGCAGAAGGTGTCTTGTCATGTTAACGGTTGCACACTTGCGCTTCCTTGCCTTTCATTCAGCAGGAAATATAATTCATATAATTCATACACGCACACACACACACATATATGTATATATGTATAATTGTTATATGCATTATATATATACTAAAGGATATATTCAAACTGGATGGTATTTAATATGTATTTTATTCAAAAAGTTACAAGCTTTCTTGGACAAACAGTCCATATTATCATATATATATATATATATATAGCAAATATATATATCCGGCTGTATTTATATCTGTATGCTGGGTATTTATATACAAATCCTATAATATCAAATTAGCTCTTCCTGAGTATCTCCGATGGAGAATTATCTCTTGACCTTGGTTTATTAAGTGATAAATCCCTGGTTCCAGATGTCGAACGTTTTCCATTCGTTCTCAGTGGCGTTACCACCGCGCCTTCAAGATGGCGCGGTGCTACTGTGGAGTATATGATTTTTCTAGATATGGTTCGCGTCCCATGGTGTATGTATATTTATCATATATATATATTCCCCTCGGTGACATATTCATCGGAGATATATATGTATTTATATTACAATTTGTATATGATTATATATATATATATATATATATATATATATATATATATATATATATATATATATAGAGAGAGAGAGAGAGAGAGAGAGAGAGAGAGAGGCATTGTGGCCTGTTCTGTGGCATGCTCGCCTCACTTTCGAGAAAACCCTTATTCGAATCTTGGTAGATGAGGATATGGTAGATTCTATTGCTTCATATATGTAAGCTGTTGTGACAACAGTTATGGACAGCTGAAGGTACGTTCTGAAAAAAACCCAGGTGTGCTTCTGCTTGTAGGATCTATGTGGATAATATAAAGAACCCGAAGAACTGGATTAGAGGAATGTTACTTTCTTTGCATAAATTTAAAGGTGATAGGGTAAAAATTGTTTGGTGCACCAAGGAAGTTATTTGGTAGGATTTTTATGAGAAAGTAAGACAGATAAGAGACAGATAAAAGGATAATCGTTTAATGCTCAAGTTTTTTTTTCTTTTTTTAGAAACCATCGCTTAAGAAGCTTGATAAATGTGGTTAATTCATGGTGCATAAGATCATTTGCTGATAGCAGTTAAGATTCTGTATGACAGACGCAAAGTGTACTTTTGAATATGCAGATGTGAGAGTAACTGGTTTGAATATGAAAATAGGTGGAGTAATGTTAGAAGTCAGGTGAAAGACAGCAGATGTGGGCGCAAAATTTTTGGGATAAAGAAAATGAGTCGCTAATAACGGGCTAATTGATGTATGTAGATGATATAGAAATGATTTAAAGAGAAACTGCAGATTTTAGTAAAAGCGTTTAAAAGTAGTTTTTAGTAGAGAAGAGTTGACAGTAAATGTGAGCAAGAATAAAGTTATACTATAAAGGTTAAGTGGAAACCAAAAGATGAGCAGTAAATGGTAATATGAATTGTGGAAGAACAGAAGTGACTGATTTGGTTTTAGGTCGTTAATTTAATGCATGATGGTAGGATGAGAGAAGAGGTGAGTCACAGCATAGGGGAAGCAAGAAAGGTAGCAGGATGTGTGCAAAAGATTGGGAAGAGCGTAGGATTGTCTATGAAAGCCACTATGCATTGTATTAGGGGTTAATCATCCTATTCTCCTTTGTAGAAGAAAAGCGTTTATGTTTTATGGGACTTAAAGAAAAGATCCAAGCTGTTGAGATGAATTATTTGTATAATATGTGTGGCATGAAAATGAAAGAAAAAAGTGCTGGTGCAGTGGAGAAGGACTGTTTACAATATATTTGTGGCTAATAGAATTGAAAGGGTGACTAATGTGGAGATACATTAGAAGAAATGTTAAAAGGAAGGATTAGAGTTTTTGAGGTTGTTTAGTCATGTAGAGAGAATGGAAGACTATAGGCGATTGAAAAGAATGAATATTTCTGAACTGTTGGGGGAGGAGGAGGAGGAGGAGAGGAAAACAAGAAGGGGGACATATAAACGCCTTGAAAGAGTTCATACAAAGGCAGGGTCTTACTATGCAGGAAATGCCAGTGTGTGTGTGTGTGCGTGCAAGATTGAGGTGAATGGCGCAGTGTGTGTATAATGAGTTCGATGACTGCTCAAGAGCCTTTTGTGTAGGTGTATGAAGCAGTGATTGTTATGGAAGTTTTAAGCTGTCTGCCAAATACATACCGGGTCGTCGGAATGTATTGGCAGATCAGCTCAGTTCGCCAGGGGTAGGTCATGGGGACGTAGTGGTCTCTACACCAGCTCAAAGCGGGAAAAAGGCTGTTTGAGGTTCATTTACGATTCAGCAGTTCAAGTGCTTATGTGGGAGTGAGCGCTGTGGTTTTTCCCTTAGGAACTACCCCTTGTCAAGGAGACGGATTAATTTTGAAGAAATTAAATAAATTATGTAAATGACAGTGAAGTAAAGAAAGTACCTATTATTCTTAGCCTTTCTGAAGAGAAAGTTATTTTTGTATACCGGTAATTAATATCATTACTAGTGAAGTCTGGGATGATGAGTTAAGTTCCTTTTAGGTGAGGTTAAGCTAGGACCCGTTTCTTGTGTGTAAATCTTTGGTATGTTGTTAGATACACTTAAAATCCTTTTAGGCTATGCGGGGACTACAGCTCCTCATCGTCATCCGTTCGTGTATAAATCCTGGTGTAATGTTAGATGCACCTTCAATCCTTAAGCTTTAAGTAGAATACGGACTTCAAAGTCATAGGAAATTAGAATACGAACTTCAAAGTCATAGGAAATGAAACTGAAGATAAGGACAGCAATCCTTCTAGAGCTTAAGGGTTTTATGTGTATTTAACAGCATACCAGGATTTACTCACAAAAAGAAGGGTCTATTTTATCCTTATTGAATACTAGTCGTATTAGTATTGTAGAGATATACTATGTTCTCTGATCACCGTGTTTGCATCTTTCCGACTCCACACGTCTTCCGAAAACTGCTTCAGAACCTCTTTGATATCAGAAATCGAATCTTATGCTAATTTGAAGGCGATCTCGGATTGGAGGACAGAGGCGGCATCGATCCCATGGGATAAAACAAGCCTCTCTTCAGCTGTCTCTCTATGCAAAAAAAAAAAGATAAAGTTTACGGGAATTGATTTTGCAGAGTTAGCTGGCGTTTGTTAGCTGGCATTGTTTGATGAATGTCTGTTGATTTTACAGTATGTGCGGAAGATTGAGGAGGTATGGCTTGTTTGGGCATGAGTGAAATAAGTTGTATCCAGGTTGAAAGGAGTTCCTTAGAAATTACTTGTGTCGAATGAGGTTCATGCATTGTAAAGAATGAATATTGTATGCATCAGACAGGGAGAAAGTTCTCTGAGACGAGTAAAAGGAGTTCTACTCATATGACCTCATGGAAATGAAATATTAAGGTGGCATGTTGCATTTCACGATTATGTCAGGTGTGAAATTACTTTTATTTAAGGCAATTATTGATTTGAATTAGATATGCTTAAGTGACATGAATTTTATTCATGGGACTCGAATGTAACATACATTTCAGCCTGAAAAGCAACTAGCGATCAGATACTTGGCAATAATGGTAGATACATCTGAATTCGACAGATATAAGTTAAGTAGAACTTGTTTATTTGCGATGTCCGCTTTCTATAGGTAATATCAATCAGTAGGTCTTTACTGGTACTTTTGCTGGTCTTTCCTTTTAATTTTATACCTTATTATTCTAAACTATTTTGTATGTAGGACTCGGATGACATTGGATAAATACTGTAAGTACATGTCCTCTTTAGCAGAATGTAAATAAATTATATATTCTCTACCCGTTACTCTGTTTAAGGAACCATTCCATCCGTACTCTGCCCTCGGTACTTTGTATTCCTATCACCATCTGGGTTGACAATCTTCCGCATTGCAGTGTTTTGGGAATATGTTTTTATGCTTCTCTTTCTCATTTCTTTTTACTGGTTTCACTTCCCTACCCTAATGCACGAAGGCACATGGACATTGACTTCAAGCACATCGTTCAATATTTAATCAGGGCGTCGAAGTTAATTTTTTTCTGCATTCTTACACTCTGACGTCTTGGCAAAACGTAACAATGCCAGTCACCATTGGGCAGAGAGAAATTGTCACTTAGACGTTATTTCCTCGTGTAATAAAGGAATAATGAAGGAATCTCTGTACGCCTTATTGGGAAGAGGAGAAACAGTCAGTAATATACTGGAGACGACCTTGTCATCTTAGCCATGAAGTTACAGGATTCTGCCAGGAAAATGTAGGTGGCTCTACGCTTCCTTAGAAAGGGTCTCAATGCACTCATGATTGCTGGCCGTTTCCAGACATAGTGAAGTGTTTGGTTTTAGTTTACTGTAAAAGAAAACTATTGAGATGGCTATTTGTCTGTATGTCTGCACTTTTTCTGTCCTCCCTCAAGATCCTAAAAACTACTGAGGCTAGAGGGCAAAAACTACTGAGGCTAGAGGGCTGCAAATTACTGTGTTGATCATCCACCCTCCAATCATCAAACATACCAAATTGCAGTCGTCTAGCCTCAGTAGTTTTTATTTTATTTAAGGTTAAAGTTAACCATGATCGTGCGTCTGGCACCGCTATAGGTGCCAACAACACAGGGCACCACCGGGCCGTGGTGGCCTGTGCTGTTGGTGTTTATGGGCCGCGGCTGAGTTTTTCATACGCTGTACAGAAAACTCGATTGCGCCGAAGAAACTTCGGCGCCATTTTTACTCATTTATAATTTGGGATTCAAGAATGCTTTGTTTTCATGATAACTTTGATGATGAATGTCATTATCGCATTTTTATAAGTTTTTGTACAGGATGCTGTTTGTCCAAGGTAGGCTTCCTTGTGAAGTAGTTATTCTTGTCATTTCGTATGGATTGATTTGTATATTGCAACTCTGAATGATTCAGATCGATGCTCTTCCTGGTCTGCAGCATCAAGTGTGGCCATTGGTCCGTATAGAGTTTCTTTAATTGAATGTCTTGAATGACAAGATCAGCGTTACGGATCAGGCGTTGCATTCACTCAGTTGCTGTGTGGAAATCGAAATCCTGCCAGCTGGATCAGTCCTGTATATCGTTCACTTTAGGAACATTTTCCCTCCTTTGTTTCCAGTCTTTTGACTTGACTCAGATTAAGAGTAAAGAATGTGGTCACCAAAGAAGGAAAGAATGAGACTTCCTTTTCTTCTCTTGCAGTAACCGAGCTTCATTGGGCAGCTACTACCGTCTCAGTCGTTCACTTATAAAAAAGAAGAAAATCTGGTGTACTTTTAATCTATTTTATTCCTTCTCCTACGACACCATTGGCCTTTGATGTCGGGAACTATAAGCCCTATGCGTTATCAAGTATATGCAAAAGAGTTTCATTGCCTATCAGAATATTAATTAACGGTTAGCTGAAGCATGTCAGATTGGCGAAATAAGACTTAATAAAATATGAAGGTAAAGGATATGGAAAGGAAAATGATGAAATTCTTATCAAGGCACAAGACCAGGTGGAATGTATCCCAGAGTAATAAAAATAGAAATTGATTTCACAGGGAAAATGAAAAATTAAAACAAATGCAATAACTGTTGTCTGTCCAAACGTAATTAGCTGTTTACAGTGATAAGCGGATTATAGGTAACTTGAGTGACTTGCATGAATCAAGGAAGAAGATGTTGATGCGCTGTAAGTGTGGCTTTACCACCAAAACCTTGAGATTTCAGTCCTGTAGATTTTTTTCTTTAGTTTGGTTACATTAGAAATGATAGATATTTCCACTGACTTCTGTGAAGATTTAAGAGTATGTTTCTTGAAATGATATTAGCTAGAGACGTGCAGATGGTTATTAGGCATCTGACTGGACTGATGTGTATTTAAGGTACTCAGTTGAATGTTGCAGTGTCAGCATGCCATATGTGAATGCCCGAAGTTCATGTAATTTAAGTCAGCATGTGTAACTAATGTTACACGGGAATCTGGCAAGTTCAAGGAAATTGAAATCCTTTTTATGTAACTAGCGTGGGTGATGATTTTGCCTCGTGTGTCTAATATCATGTTTTGTCATTCATAATGAAGCTCATATACCCAGCTTCACTGCTGGATTTTCTTATTTTTCTGATGACTTTGGAGAGATTAATGCTAAAGGTGAAGTTCCGTTTCGGCTCTGGTTTTTGTTAATAAAGATAAGGAAAAATGTTCTCAGGTTTTGTAAAGATGCGCACGTAGCGTTTCAGTGATCGGAAGAAAAAAAAACTCTTGAAAACAGTCTGTTCAAGTGGGACAAATCTCTAAAAGGTAGTAAGAGACGAAAACGCAAGAGTTCGTGAGGTAATCTTTTAACGTGGTGTCTTGAATATTATGTGAGTGATCTTTGACGGTGGTATCTCGAATATTCTGTGAATTTAAAGCCAAGATTTTACAACTAGGGCATGATTAGCTTGGAAGATGCTCCCTTACAGCCAAGTCAAGTAGGTATCCCAAGACGTTTACAGAGCCCCATATTGCTCTCTCATCCGACCACTAAAAACTTTTAAGATATTTGGGCCATCGCTAAAACGCTGTAATCGCATTGCCTGACTCGGCAATAAGTAGACCACGAACGTGGAATACGAAGAGTTTTACTTTCTTCACATGTAGATGCTTCATCATTAAGAATAATGACGGCAATATAAACCAGACCTAACGAATTTCTACAAATCTGTTGGGGGACTTGACTATGACGTCTTTTTATTTGTTTATATAATGAATTTAAATGAAAGTATTTAACGCATATGTGAAATTCATAGTTTGCGTATGCATTTCGTATATACGTTAAATACCCTCATTTACTTCTGTCAAAGAACCTCTGTCGACCAGATTATTCCGTATAAATCATTTGTGGCAAGTAGTGCACTTCGGGCGCCGTTGACCTTTGATGTTGTCATGTCAGTTTATATTAGTAGCACATACACACACACACACACACACAATGAAGGTACGAAGGAAAATAGGCTTGCCCACAAACCCAAATAATCCTCCAGTTCATTTTAATTAAGCCGTCTGATTGGCAAATCTCCCAAAATATTTTAAGGTTCTGGGGCACTTCTTTCCCGTGGAATTTTACTGAAAAAATGGCTTAGCTATTACTGTTGGGTTGTCCCAGTGGCGTAAATGTTGCTTTCCATGTAAAAAAAAATCGGCACTTTATGGTACAATATCTTAAACTGTTTGACAATTCTGTTGTCTTTAGCTCCTGCAAAATAACTGAGAAATCGGTATGCGTTTTTTGATTTGCAAACTGCAACAGACTTTATGCATCATCTGTAAGTGGTTTTTGGTTAAGATGAGGTCTGAGTGAGCAAGTGCGCTATCAAATGGCTGTTGGATTCGATTTCAGATGGGGTAGCATTCGGAAGTAAAAGGTTGTCGGCAAAATTTAATACTCATTTGTTTGGAAGGTTTCAAGATTTTTGTGTTACAGCTATCTTCGTGGAAGGGCAGCAAAAATGTTTATATATCAAGTGGGTTTCAGCCATGCTGATTTTGAAAGTAATTAAAAATACAGTTCGCATTTTCCTATTTTCTTCTGCCAAAAATAATAGGTATTAGGTCTGTGGGCTATAGGTCTTTGGAAATTCTAAAGTTTCGAAATTCACCACTTCTCATTTGATGAAAAATAAATATCTTTGTTTAGGAAATGACAGCCTTTATATATCCAAAATCTAGGGGCTTCGTCGTATGGAGGTGATAAATCTGCCTTCCCCTCCTCGCCCCACATATTAAAGTTTTCGGATAATTCTGATACATCTGTTCCCAAGATACGATATCGCGACTGCCAATTAATCTGCTGACACTTCTGAGTCGAGATGCCAGGGTACGATGAGTTCATAAACGGGGTAATTCCTTCAATGGGTACGGGAAACAATGAGTTGACTGGATTGAATTAAACATGATTTGAATATCTTTCCTCATAGAAATTTTTTCCGATTTGCACTGCCCTTGTCTGAGAAAGCACTTCATCGTCGCTTTGAAATCAAAGGTAAATTCTTAATTCAAACCCCTTGAATGTATCCTATAAATTGCTCCCTTATATCGGAAGTAGCTCATTCTTTTGATGGTGGAGTTTAGCGTAGATGGTCGACATCTAATGTGAGAGATTCTTGGCATTCTACTTATGTACTCTCTCTCTCTCTCTCTCTCTCTCTCTCTCTCTCTCTCTCTCTCTCACACACACACACACACACACACACACACGTACGTGCGCTTGCTAGTAATATTAGACGTGACGAGTGCAGACACAGTACGACAATGAACAATTTGAGAGGTAGTTAGTTGGCAGTTGTGCGCGCGCAGGAGAGGAAGAATTCTTTTTGGGCGGGCATTTATTTATAAGGCACCTTCACCCACTGCTTTTCCTCTGCCTCAAAGTTTTCTCCTTGATATCACCCACACTTTTCCCTGCAGTCTTCTTTCCTTGCTCCGGGATCTCGCCTGTCGTTTTATTTTTCCATAATTATTTTGCTTCCTGCGTCTCCATTTGCGCAATTAGCTTAGTTATTCTGGCGCATGTCTTCTATACTCATGTCATATCTTTTTTCCCTTCTGTTATCGCTGATTGTCATCGTTATCTTCTGAATCATCTTCTTAACATCGTTTAGTTATGTCTACTGATAAAAACTGACACGATGACATATTAAGTGCGCTAGAATTACCAGTTTTATTTGCAATTAGGTTTGCTGGGTACACTGCCAGATATTTAGAGAGAGAGAGAGAGAGAGAGAGAGAGAGAGAGAGAGAGAGAGAGATTCCGACTGGCTGTGAAATACACCGCCCGGGTTTATTGTTATATCTGTGGCGTTTGACGTCAGAGGAGAGTGGAACGTATTTAGGTCGGAAACGATGTATAAATGAAGAAAAAAATGTTATACCCCACTCTGTCTCTAACTGAAAATGACATGAAACGTGGCAGCTGGCACAAATTTTACTGAAATATCACTGACTTCTTTTATTTATTTAGGCCCCCGATGACCGTTAACCTCTTTCTGCATCTGTTAAAACTATTATGCATCAGTAAAGGGGATATTTCACATCGAACTTGGTACCTGGAATATCCCATGGAAACGGAAAGGAGGCAGATTTCTGGTAGAAATGATTAGGACAGTATTTTAGTCTGGTGGGAATAGTACAGAAGTCACAATAAAATGAGACTGGGACCCTGTTTTTATAACGCTGAAATTGACTGTATTCTAGCAGTGTGGCAATGAGGCCATATTTCAGTAGAAGGGAGTGTGAAAGTTTTGAAGTAAGGGAAAGAAATACCATTCCAGTGAAACAGGAACAGTACTCAAGAAGATGGAAGAGGTCGAGTTTTTCTTGAACTTTATTGCTTTAAAATACAAAGGCAATTCATACAAGACTATTCACATAAATGAAAAAATTTTCAGTTAACTGGAAATGGGGGCAAAGTTCTGTTAAAATGGTAATGGTGTACTATTCCAGTAAAATTGGAATGAGAGTGTAGTGAAATGGGAGCGAGAGTATTCACGTCAAATAGGAAGATGTCTGTATACCGATAAAGGGGAAATGTTTCCGTATTTTGGTAAAACGGGACAAAGGATATTTCGGTAAAACAGGGAAAGGACGATGTTCCAGAGAGGCAATATTTGGTCAGTATTCTAGTAAAATATTATGAATTATATAATGTATGTATCCTTCTGTCCTTAAAGTGCATACTCCGTTGGCTTTCGAACTTATTGTAACTTGTTGCCACTTGTCTTGCACCATCTCAGTCCTAGGTACAAAACGTAAATGATTTAAGACAAATTATTTAAGATGGAAATTTAAAATGAGAAAAGAGAAGGAAATTTTTAATCTATTAAAAACTTAATTTTTAAATGAGTTTGAACGAATTGATAGAGAAAATGAATGCATTTTAAATAATCAGAAGCAAATGAGCAAGACTGGATGGCGGATCAAATGCTGACGTTCCTTTGACAAGAGAACCTGCAGAGTCAGCCCCTGATTCCGCAGCATTTGAAGGACTTGAAATCCATTACAGAAAATATTGTACACAGGTATTACGTGGGGTCAACAAACATATGTGAATTATTATATAAAAATTTTTAGTGTTTTGGAACATTCAAAAAAACTAAATTTTGATTCGTCGATGGAATAATCTGATTGAAAAAAATTGTTACTAACCAGCCGAAAATTTATCAGGCTTTTGTAAGCCATGAAATATATACAGTTTCTAACTTCATAGCAAAAATAGATAAATAATTCACAGATAATTCCTCTCTACTAGGATAACCAACTTCCGATGTACTCTTTAGATTTTATATATACTGGTTTGGTTGCAAGACTGCCTTTGAATGCATAACGTAACTAATGTTGAACATCTCCCAAGGCCGTTGTATCGGTACTATTGTGAACCCTGCTTCACCTAATGGTCACTGTAGGTCCAGGGGGACCAAAAGTGACGCAGTTGGAGGCAGTTGTAATGAACGCATTTACATACTCTAGAGTAGTTGTCGGTTATGATGACATTTGTCTAAGAGGGGTCACGCCCAAAGCCAAGTTCACCGCATAATATGAACTAATAATGATTTCTTCGCTCAAAGCAATGTCGCCCGCCAGAGGCGAGGTTTTACTTTCACCTGTGGTCTTTCTAGTACTGCCTTCAGCCAGCCTCTCCCATCCCACAACGATTTCTTTTACCTTAGGGGAAGTAGCAAGCCAAGAAAACATGGAGAGTGCTCAAGATTGAGTTATTTCTCAAATTGCCCAAATGAGGTATTTAAATGATAACCATTGGCTTTATTCATTAGTATAGAAACATACATTTACTGAACAAGTACATCCAGATTAACTAGATCAAATCAACTATCCTAAAACCAAATTCAAATTAAATAATGTATAAAAAAGAGAAAAATGTGCTGCATAGTATCTTCACAGATTCAAGTTAACGAAGTTGCAGTCAGACTCTGGGATTGGTCTTGAACGGATGTTGTTTAAAGTTACGCAATTTTATTAGCTGGGCTAAGTGTTGTGTCGTATCTTTTTCTCTGAAATGTCGCCGTGTCTCATCAGACAGGGTATAACATAAGTCATAAGGTTTTATTGCTCATACATATCTAAGTGGTTCTAACTGTCACTTTATACGGATAATAATGATTTCTCTCTCTCTCTCTCTCTCTCTCTCTCTCTCTCTCTCTCTCTCTCTCTCTCTCAAAATGGAGAACGAACCCCTGTTTGTCCAATCCTTCAAGGAAGTCAGCCATCAGGATAGGCCGGTGACTCATTAGCCATATGTTTGCTAAAGTGATTAATGACTTACTCAATAAAAATTGATTGCCGCGACGTCTTACTAAATGGTGATGAGTGAATTGCTCAGTGAGCGTAAAAAGTGAGAGAAATTGGTCGGATAGGGCCGGGACCAGGTGAGAACATTTGGTTGCCCATCTCGGCGAAAGAAGATAAAGGCCGGAAAACATACCAGTAACTAATGAAGGTTCATCGACTGCAATGAAGGGCTGTATTTTTATATTGAATGAATAAATTGCTTACATTTTCTTTCACTGATTACTGCCAAGAAAGAGGCTGTAAAGAATTGTTGTCTCCTGCAAGGATCTTGTGTTTTGGCTCTTATTTGTTTGTGTATGTGTGTGTGTGTGTAGCAGGATTACTTAAAATGTTTTAGGTGGATTTTAACGAATATATAACGAAAGTTAATGCTCGTGACCTTATACAAGTGATTAGATTTTGGGAGAGATAAGAAGGTAACTTTTGCGCGAGAAGGGATTTTTTTTTGGTGGGGGGGAGGGGAGGCTTTTTTTAGCTTTAGCGGGAGGTTGCGGTCTCCGGACAACCCCCCCCCCCTCTCCCCACTTTCTTTTATAGTTTACATCTCACTGACAGTATAGATTTAAGAATCTGGGGTATGCTAATGAGAAGATTGACATTTCTAGTGGATTATTGAAGAGACTTTAGCAAGATTTAATAGATCCCAATATAAGAAGGAAATGTTGAATGACAAAAAGATATATATCTATATATATGTATATATATATATACAGTATATATATACACATTTACATACTTACTATACACATATATAAGTATATATATCAGGGCCCACTGATATGTATATACTAGCTGACCAACCCAGTGCTGCCTGGGATAACTCTGACAACCGATACACACTCTCTCTCGAACTCTCCCTCACTTTTTCCCTCTTTCCCCTCACTAACACCCCCTATACTCTCTCTCTCTCTCTCTCTTTCTCTCTCTCTCTCTCTGCTAAGTATAAAAAACTTGTTCCCTTAATTGTGTGTTGCTGTTTTTTTTTTCAGATAGTTTTTTTTTTTAATTTTCCTTTTCGTTGTATTATTGGTGTTGATTGAAATTCACCAGATTCCCAGGCTTTCACCCAAAGTTCATGTTTGGTTACTTCCTTAGACGAAATCATTGATTCCTTTGGTGTTGTCTGCATTTCTGCAATCCAAGAAAACAAAAACGCCGTCGTGTTTGTGTGGTTCTTCAGAATCGGGATGGACAGCAAGCTCTGTTTTCTTGAGAGGACTACAGCGGGTGAACTGCAGACTCACAGATAAGGCCAGGGTAGAAGGTCGCGCGTGACATTTTTCTTGTTGCTAGTGATTACCACTTGATCGTGAGATGGAATATGTAGGAGTTCGCGCCCACCTTCAGTTTACTCGCAACATCTTCTATAAATACTGGATGCGTGTTGAGCGATTTTTTTACGCGCTCGTTCTTTATACTTTCTCGTCGTTTCCTGTAATTGTGTCATTTACCTCCAGTTCATCCTCCCAGACGTTTCTTTAGTTATCTGATTATTTACGTTCACTGTAAATCTTCATTGTAGGCAACTAACTGTCTGCTGAAGCTTTATCGTGAACATCAGCCAAACTTTTAAAGATAAAACAAATTAGTTCCATTGTATCAGATGCGATATGGTATAATTATAAGAGTAGCTATTATTACATATATTCATTTGCTAGAGGATCTTAATCTGAAGTACATTTTTGCTTTTGCTGTTTTGGACTTTTATAAAGGTAAATAAAACAGAAATAGGGAATATATATATACAGTATATATGTATGTGTGTGTGCGTGCTCGCATACGTACAAAATTGGAAGGGATGTTACATTTCTTCTGGGGTATCTCCCGTACAACACCATTCGGGCCAGAAGTACATTCTTTGGAAGTTTAACCATTTGAGGACGACATGAACCCTCTTTGACAATCTTTTTCGGGATGAAAGCATTCTCATGTTCCCACACATGAAATCTTCCTTTTTGACCTGTCATGTCGTTTTGCAAAGTATTTTACATTTATTGTGAAGCATTCTCCTCTCTTTTTTTTTTAGTAATGCCGGTGGGAGATTTCATTGTACTATTGTCTGTCAGTTTTAATGAAATTTAAATGCAGTGAGGAAAAAAATTAAGTTTTTGGTGAAGATCAGGTGATTTTTTTTCCATCGCAGTACAAGGCCTCGTAACCCATATGCGTATCGGAAAATTATCACATATCAGTCATACAAGAAACTTTAATAAGACAATTAAATTTGGTTGTGAACTACAGAAAAATTAGGAGGACAATTTTTTTTAATAAGACAATGAAGTTGGATTGTGAACTACAGAAAAATTAGGAGGACATTTTTTTTTTTTTTTTTTTTTTTTTTTTTTTTTCAAGCTTTTGAGAATTTCTGCCTAGTAGAGGATGTGTACTCTTTGAATTGATGTCAAGTTCTTTGCCGTCGATGCAACCGGTGATATAACGCTGGTGGAGGTGAGTGTCCGGAATTTGTTTCGATGACTGGAATTGTTCATTATTGCGCAGACTGTCGTGGAACTGGCTGCGTGGGTACTGTAACCTCGAATAGTACAGAACGAGCCTTATCAGCTTATCATCATGTTTATTGGTCAGGATAATTTATAAAAGAACCCTTTACACAATGCATTATGTACTTAATGGGTGCGTTATTTAATCGTTATTCCCTTCTATAATTCCTCACAGGTTTCTTGGGAATAATTTATCCTGTGCTGCCGCGTTACCTCATGGACTTACACAAGCGCACGTACGTACGCAGTCATATTACTTGAGTCCTCTCGAAGAAGTCACAGTATTTGCTATCAGTCAGACTTTTTTATATGATTGCCCTGATTTGATTTTAATATATCAATGCCTAACATGTTTTCTGTTAGCGTCAGTAAAATTCTAGATAATATAAAGAGTTTTCAACGAAGCATTTCGTACAGTTCCCACTCCTTCAAACACGAGGCAGCGTTCATGTTTCCTTGCGACGGTAACCTTTGCTGTTGTGACGCATTTTTATGTAAAATAACCTTTATTTGTCTTCTATTTTGATATTTAGACGAAACAACGTTGAGCAGAGAGCAAGATCATTCATCTCGTGCCACCATGACCTACTAGAGGGCTCTTGACTAACAATACACCTTGAACGCCCTTCTAATCCTCCTTTTTCAGTGATTCTCTCTCTCTCTCTCTCTCTCTCTCTCACTTATTGAGGAGAAATCGATAATGAAACCTACATTTAGGGATCGAAGGAAAATGCAGCCGCTAGTCAGTTCCTCTTACTACAGCATAAGCAACCGTTGTAGTAGATTGCAGCTCTCTCTCTCTCTCTCTCTCTCTCTCTCTCTCTCTCTCTCTCTCTCTCTCTCTCTCTCTCTCTCTTATTTAATTGAAAGAAAAAGGTACAGGTTTGCAAAAGTAGAAATACATTACAAACTAGGACCCTTTATAGTATGTATGAAGTTATTTCTTCAATCACTGTCGAAATTCGCCTTTAGAAAAACCAGAGGTGTATTAGCTAGGTCCTGAACACGACGTTCGACTTATTTACATTGAAAGATCTCTCACATTAAAGGCGCATTCATATAAATGAGAGATATTATCGAGTAATGTCAGATGTGTTGGAAGATCCTATTTTAGGGAGTGTACGTCACATTCATAATCCTGGATTTAAGATTATTTTGTAAATGGTGTAATTAAACGTCTAAGTGAATTACTGATAGTGAAACAAGGAATACAGCGTTAATATTTTGGATATAAAAGTAACACCAGGATGACCAGTATTAATAAATGCTATGAGAAATGTATTCCGAGTTTTCCTAAAGCTGTTCAACATTCATGTTTCCACGGCACACACTAATTTTGACCAAGTGACTAACCTTTTGAAAATAAATGTTGCAATGATTTATCGTAAAATGTTAAAAGCAGTGAAGGTTATACGATTTTCATTCCTTAATTTTTAACATGAGGAGGCTAACATAGAGTACACTGTACAGTAGGTATTAACAAGAAACCCATTGCAAATATTTTCTCATTCATATGTAATAATATACTACCTATGCAGATTCATAAGTTAGACAATATATATTTTCATATTATATATATGTATATATATATATATATATATATATATATTATATATATATTATATAATAATATATATATATATATATATATATATATATATATATATATATATATATATATATATATACATACTATATATATATTTATAAATATACATATATTTATATTTATATATACTGTACATGTGTATATGTATGTATGTGTGTTTGTATATATATGCGTTTTTCGAGTTGTATCCATGTAAAAATCGGTATGTCACGATCGTATAAGATGCTGACTCAGCTTGTTCATGGAAACTTTTCCTTTTCGTGTTACTAGCATTAAAATCGGAATCACTCTCGCGTCTCGTGATGCAGCTATGTAGTTGCATTACGATTTTAACGGAGCTCCATCGTAATTATATACTTCCTCGGCTTTACCAACATTTCACACCGGTTTAAACCATCAGGTATTGGGGTAAACCTATGATAACATTGTAACTTGAGTAAAAATAATCATGATTTAAAACTGATAAGAAATCCGGAATCACAGTATGTATGTATGTATGTATGTGTATATATATATATATATATATATATATATATATATATATATATATATATATATATATATATATATATATATATATATATATATATATATATATATATATATATTTTTTTTTTTTTTTTTTGTAAGTCAAGAATACATGATTTCAATTCAATCCCACGTGTAAGTGCTCGTTATGTAGTGAAAGGAAAATAGTAATTGAACAAAAAGGCAAATAAAACACCCGATAATAATGAGGCTTTTAATAGTACATCCGTCTAGTATCCTTCAACACCAGTCCAAAGTGAACTTCGGAGTTCTTCATAACCATTTGTATTTGTTTATTCGGAACAAAAACTTTCCTTCCTAATACCAAATACTGGAAATCTACAATATTTATTATGGTTTTATTTACATTTGTGTGTGTTAATACATCTTGTTGTATGAAGTCGGGAAGCTAATTAAAATTATAGAAAACCTTATCTTTGTTTATTAGGTTAAACCAGAAAAATGCAGGTATTTTAAAAATATAAAAAAGAAAAAAAAAAATAAATGGCATGTCAAAGAAAAATCCAGTGTTGAGGATCGTCAAACCACATCGTGAGCAGCATGAGATAAAGGGTTTTATGAAACTTAATCCCAAGTAAGAAGAGGATTAATCTTTCGTTCCTTACTTGAGTTGAGCTAAGATCGTGCTGAAATGTTCGTGGTCTTCCCCGCCCCCGCCTTATTGTTTTAATAAATGAAGATCAACATTTTTTCTCGTGGATAATAAAAGTATCACTCAGTCCCTTACCAATCCCATGGGGATATCTATCCACTATCTTTGAAGCGTGCTTTTGTACAAACCGTACTCAAGAACGGTAGCCGTTTATAAATCTCGTCTGTGTCACTCTCACTTTTGAAAATACCCAAAATCGGGAACTATTTACTCTAATTCGAAATACTTAGTATTGCAAGTTCATCCTTCACCTTACTGGTTTCTTTCTGAAACCTATAGAATCGTAAGTGCTTCTTGAGACATGAAATTAAATTTACCAAATGTCCTACTTTTTGTGTAGTTACTTTTTTATAAACTCTTCTTAGGTTGGGTTTTTGACCTCTCTCTCTCTCTCTCTCTCTCTCTCTCTCTCTCTCTCTCTCTCTCTCTCTCTCTCTCTCTCTCTCGCTGCTTCCACTGAAACCTAAGCATGTCGTGACCTGGCCAGACTTTCCAATTAGACACATTGTTTCGAAGTCGCGAAGTAAGGGGTCAACCTACCTTATCAACCCATTCATTCCATAAAGATTTAATTCGTTTATTTTTAAGAGGGTAGTTCATCGTCGCTTAGCGATCCATTAAAATACCTCGGCGTTAAGATACAAAGAAGTAAATATGTGTGCGCTTTATAGGTTTATATTCGCTTGTGTATTTATGAAGTGGGTTGTGTACATTATATATATATATATATATATATATATATATATATATATATATATATATATATATATATATATAGATAGATAATGATAAATAATAATGCCAAGATAAATAATATTGCCAAGACCAGGAAGAACATTCTTTATTGTACGAGCTTTCGAGGTATAAAACCTCATCATCAGGCTGAAAAAACCGACAAGGATGAAAATCAATAAAATTACAATGAAATGAATTGTCATAATAAATCTTCAGCAAAAATACTAACGAAATATATAAAATGAACTAGTAATACAAACTAAAAGGGTGAGACGTAAAATAACGAAAAATTAAAAACACAAACATAAAAATATGAAAATAAAACTAAAGTGACATGTAAACAAACTACCACTCACAAAGTAAAATATTTAACGGCCTAATTGAGTACCTACTATGAAATTACACGATAGCTAGTTGAATACCAGACGAGTTGTTGTTCAATTCCGGCTTCATCTTTTTAATAGTCAGCGACTCTGAAATTAAAAGGTCCAGTCTATTTGAACAAAAAGACAGTACCCGAAAATCCAGGTCAGTGAAAGGATGGTCCTGTGCTAAACTGTGTTCTCTAATGGCAGAAAAAGGTGGTTTGGAAAGGGGAAACCTAGTTCTAATAGAAAGACCTCTGTGTTCCAAAATTCTGTGTCTGAGCCAGCGGGAACTAGATCCCACGTATCGCAGACCACACTGCGAACAAGTGAACAAGTAAACGGCACAGGAATTAAGGTCCACAGGCAGAGTAGGCTTCTCTCTCAAAAGCGATCTTATTGTAAAAGGATTACAGAAAACAAACCGGAAACTGATTTGAGGGAAACAATGCTTAAGTATTTCTTGTAACTTTTTTCGGACCATATAGCTACTATGACCAAGGTAAGGCAATTTAATGTACTTTACATCTTTACTGACCTGGATTTTCGGGTACTGTCTTTTTGTTCAAATAGACTGGACCTTTTAATTTCAGAGTCGCTGACTATTAAAAAGATGAAGCCGGAATTGAACAACAACTCGTCTGGTTTTCAACTAGCTATCGTGTAATTTTCATAGTAGATACTCAATTGGGTCGTTAAATATTTTACTTTGTGAGTGGTAGTTTGTTTACATTTCACTTTAGTTTTATTTTCATATTTTTATGTTTGTGTTTTTAATTTTTCGTTATTTTACGTCTCACCCTTTTAGTTTATATTACTAGTTCATTTTATATATTTCGTTAGTATTTTTGCTGAAGATTTATTATGACAATTCATTTCATTGTAATTTTATTGATTCTCATCCTTGTCGGTTTTTTCAGCCTGATGATGAGGTTTTATACCTCGAAAGCTCGTACAATAAAGAATGTTCTTCCTGGTCTTGGCAATATTATTTATCATTAAACTAAGATTTCCAAGTAGCCGCCCAATTACCGAGACTACACATACATATACATACATACATACACACACACACACACACAACACACACACACTATAAGGATAGTATCTTTACGTCTGCATGTTCCCTAAACTCTCCATAAAGTATGTCAAAAGCAAAAATAACTACTGCTCCATTGTCACGAAATAACGCTCATAAGGATAAGTTTACTGACTTTGTTTGGAATAATAATAATAATAATAATAATAATAATAATAATAATAATAATAATAATAATAACAACAACAACGCTCTCTTGAGAGGTGAAAATTTTTATTTCATGGGTTTTCACTGAGAATCTATCATATTTCCTCATATATATAGCTATATCTTTCTATATTATATTTCTATATTATATATATATATATATATATATATATATATATATATATATATATATATATATATATATATATATATATATATATACACACACACACATACACTTATTACAAATTTAAACAATTATGGAGAAGGCCACTTGCAAACCGGACGCCTCAGGGTGTAAAAATCATCTAGTGATGGAGAGCTAAACCTGAAGGTTAGAAGCTTACCATCCTAATGCTCACGTGGGTGTTAGCATATTAGAGCTGCTAAGTCTCTGGGTATTTCGGGTGGTCTCTCTTTTTTTTTTTTTTAGCTGTGGGTTATGGACTCCACCCTTTCAGATTCATGTAAGAATTGCATGGAGGTGTTTACCTGATACAGGTGATGTCCGGCTCAGTTAGTTCAAACACACACACATGCAGGAGGGACGAACATACAGGGGGTGACGGTCAGTTTGTATGTTGATGGGAGAGGAGTGCTTTTATATCTCTGTGCTTTACCTCTTGCAAAACGCGTATGCACGTGTGCATTCGTCCTGCTTCCGTAGTATAATTGGAACTTATAGAATTCAGGAGAATTATTTTCTAGCAGGAACAACCGTCAATCTTTTGAAACAGAGCAGAATTTTAAAGTGGATAAAACGCAAACCAAAAGAGACGTTAATGACGTAGATGACCAAGTACCAGATTGCTGCTGCAGAAGATAGAACCAGTCTCCTCACTGCTAGAAGGATAGATAATGAATTAGGAAGTCTGGATCGCCCATAGAAAATGTAGTCTAACAGATAATACTGTGATA
>NC_089784.1:7648003-7725503 GCF_040412425.1 Macrobrachium rosenbergii | reverse complement strand
AGAAAAATTACTGAATTATTGCTCTCTCTCTCTCTCTCTCTCTCTCTCTCTCTCTCTCTCTCTCTCTCTCTCTCTCTCTCTCTCTCTCTCACATATATATATATGTATAAATATGTATACGTATATATGTATAATATATATATATATATATATATATATATTATATATATATATATATATATATATATATATATATATATATATATATATATATATTATATATATATATTGGTCTTGACGAAGTTCTGAGACATTGATAATCTTTTGCATTTTGTTTATTCTTGTGTTGCTATTGAAAAGAAAGTTACACACACACACACACACACATATATATATATATATATATATATATATATATATATATATATATATATATATTTATATATATATATATATATATATACATTAATTATTTACATAGATACTATAAATGTACATTAATTATTTACATGTATATATGTGTATATTAATTATTTATATATATATATATATATATATATATATATATATATATATATATATATATATATATATATATATATATATGATCTTTATGATCGGATGTTCAGAGGCATTGATAATCTCCAAAAGAAAAAGTCACTAATATGTTTCTGTGTTCTTTGCTCATAAACCAGAATGTAGAATTAGTGTGATTAGATTTCACAGAGATATACAGTATCACTAGTGGAAATTAGAATGGGTAGAATAAAGAAATTAAATTAGTGGTAAAAACATGTGGAAGATGAAAACTGGACCTATGAAATCTAGGGAAGGACAGGAAATGTGACCAGTGTTTAACTTCTAATAAATGCTTGGTATCAGGTTAATCCCCCTACATTCTCCCAGTCCAACGAGGAGAAAAGACTGAACTTCAGGCGCAGTGAAATTGTAAACCATTAGCAAACAAAGTAGGAAATATACCTTGTTAACGGAAAGCACGGTTGAAGGAAGATGTCACTCTAGAGATTGGAAAGGAAAGGTCATGGAGAGTTGCCATGAACTAGATATGGAAATCTTACGGCAACTGAAATGAAGTAAAACCAACAAAGTGGGCGTGGAGAGGCCTGGTGTGAGTTGCAGTGGGTCAAACGGAGTTAGTGAATAAAGAAAGCGTGGGCCATGCAGGAGAAAGAAAACCTAAAATGAAACGCAAAAAGATTGGAAATAAAATATCAGTTGAACACGATATCAGAGAGGCATCTAAGTACTGCATCACTCAAGTTAGCTGAAAAATAATTTGATAAGCCGGCAAACTTATGTTTACAGGCGCTATCATGATAAGTGGTTGTATTTGATTAAAGTCCGTTCAAGAGACATTGTACATAAGGAGTGATATTTCAGAAAAGGCGGGAAGTTTGTGCAATACCGGTCAGACATACACGCCAGGTTTTGGATTGCGTAAAAAGTTGAAGACTGTTAATACAATCTCAAATGTTCAAGCATCGAAACGATAAATAAAGTTTTTACTCCCTAATGCATCACTTTTTAGAAAATACAGAAAATTAATTTAAAGTTAAATTTGTGTTCTTTGCTGCAAATAATGGACAAGCTTTCTCAGCTTTCATTGCAGCGTACGTTTTCCTAAATAATTAAGTTATAATGTTAATGGAGTACAGAGGTTTTCATTTAGAGATGACAAGGAAACCACAGAACTAAGACCTTAATACTCAACCGGTTGTTGTCGGTTGAACTGACAGGGAAAATGAGAATCCGCAGTTTGTATATTAAGCACGCCTCCTTTATTTCATGTTTATTGGTAACTAAAGTCAGTTTACATGGTACAGTATCAGCAGTTACAACGAGATTTAATTCATCAGCCTGAGTGGTGCAGGGAAAAAGTTACAGAGGATAGGAAAGGTTGAGAGTGAAAGAGAATGTTTTTTGGGAATTACTTAATTTGTGCCTGCTTGGGTTTGGAGGTGATAAAAAAGACGGTTTTGCTAGGTAATTTGGATACAGAAGTAGGTAGCAGAGAAAGAGATGGCAGTAGGAATGACATGGCAATATTGATAAAAATGGAATTTATGGAGTACATGAGGTTGGAGAATCTTTTGGAATGTTTTTTTATTATTATTTTGTGGTCGATAATTTATTTATATAGATTTTCTCGACAGTTTTCAAATGCTGAATTTTAAAAATAAGTTCGAGGCGTAAAAGTCTGTTTGCTAATCTAAAACAGGAATTGTGACTCGGTGTTAGGTCATTTAGAATTATGTATAGTCGTAGGATGTCTGTTAGTTTATTAGTGGTTTTTGCGAGATCTTAATGAAGTTTCTGAAATTATAGATGCTTTAAAACTTAGCTGGATATATGTCTCTGTAAACCTTCCGGTGAATGCACCGTGGCTTCGTTAGTTCTGTAAACATCATTAAAGAGTTACCAATAGAGCTGGGTTTAAAGGATTTGCTGAATATGAAAATTTGTGTGTTGTATTGTTCTGTGTTTTTTCTCTCTGTTTTGGGGCAATGCTATTCTCATTAAAAAGGATAACATTATGTAAGAATGGCAGAAGAATTTGTAAAGATATCCTTTACCGGGGATCACAGAGGGTAATTCCTCTTGCAGTATTGCAGCTTTTATACCCTAGCTTCGTCTTAGAATGACATGATTTAATTCACTGTTATGAATGGCTTGAGTACTAGATTTCTCCATTTTACCACTGATATACTCTTCTGCCGTGGAACCCTATGTTGGTTAAGAGTTGTAGGGTCCAGTCTTGTTCCATGATGACAGATTTCCAGCTAGTGCAGTTCGAATGTCCTCTTCACATAGCTGCCATAACTGAATGCTTAACTCCTTTAGCATTCAGGCATCTTCTGACACTGACATTAGGAAATATCAAAGGCATGGTTGAATGTGGATGCTTGTAGTCTTAAGTTTAGTAAAAGAATACGTGATAATCAAAATTGTCGTTAGGGTAATTACAGCATGTAGCCTAGTCAATGAGAAGACAAACAGAACATGAAAGTAGCTATTGTGAACCACAGTCGGTTTTAATTGTTTGTCACTTGTATTATTAGCAAATCCAAGAACAAGAAAATTATTATCTTCGGGCACGTACACTGTGCCACTCACCGCTTTCTTGCTTGCATTCTTGCACTTCCTAGATATTAAAGCTCTCCCTTTTTAATTTTCAATAATAGCATCAATCACGGCACCTCCAAGTTCTGTAATTTTCAACCCTGGTCTTCCGTTCTTTCCAAATGCCCAAACTGTTGCAGAATTTATTTACTTATATCTATTTGCATATTTCTTAACTATTTAAGTCCATTCCCAGTCTTCTGCATGCACCCTGCTACCTTTTTTGCTTCACCTAGTCTGTGCCTCAACTCTTTTGTAATCCTACCATCATTCATTATAATTGCTTCCAAATACTTAATACAAATCTGCCGCTTCCATTCTTCCAAAATCCATTTTTATGAACATTCATTATTCCTTCTTGGTTTCCATTTTCCCTCGTAGCCTTTCTTTTACATGCATTTCTCTCAACTTCCTCCTTAAGTTAACACATCCGCATCATTACCCTATTCTTGCGTATACTTACTCTTAACTTTCTCCTTAACCAAGCACTGTCAAACTTTTACGAATTTCTTTAGTTTCTCCTCACTATCCCCAATCAACACTGCATCATCTGGAGATAAAAACCCTTCCCAACTCCATGTAAAATTCTTTTTTTATGATCCCACAACTCTGCACCTACATATGTTGTCTTATCTCCAACTTCTCATACGCCTCCATCCGTCAAGAATGAACAGATACAAAACGTAACACACCCTTTTCCTGGACTTACTTTTACACCAAACTTTGTCACTCTCCTGCGTAACTTTTGACGTGCTTCGCTACCTTCCTAAAAACTTATAACCTCTGTCAGTTACTTATCATCTATGCCATACATTCTTAACACCCTCCATATTGTCTCTCTACATCCATGTATGTCGCATAAACCTTTCTCTCTTTACCTTTCAAACTCTTTATATAACTGTTACATAACAAAAACTTGATCCACACACCCTGTCCTTGCCTAAACCACACTGTCCTTAGTTTATTAGTTCTGTCACCTGTTTACACTTGATCAAAATCCTAATCCTGCCATACACTCCCTTGGTAAGCAGAGTCACGCTATACCGTTTATAGCTTTACCTTATACCCCCATACAATTAAAGATTTAATCCTCTCACCCACTCTTTTGGAACCTTTGTCTCTTTCAGATATACTTGACCAACCTTGGTCAGCCACTAAGTCACACTATCACCACCTTACTGTGGGATCTCACGTGTAAACCAGTGCATAGAACTGAAGTCAGATACCCTCTAGCGCTACGATCTGGAATGTGTAGAAAGTATACACACACATATTTATACACACACACACACACACACATATATATATATATATATATATATATATATATATATATATATATATATATATATATATTGTATTCATTTAAGTATTTATAAAGGAGGATTAGTCACCTCTTGTCTCTCATTTATTAGCACTTTGGACAATGCAAAATAAAGCTACTTGGTTTTGTGAAAGTTCCAGCTTGTCTAATGAAAGTTTTGGTTCGATGAAGAGATTTTTGACAGGTCAACTTCCTCTACCTCTGAAATTTGAACTTCTCGAAAGTTCATATTCATCCCAACCGTAGTTCCTTAATCCAGCAAAGTTTCTTCAGCTTATGAGGCAGTTCCTTCAATATCCAAGGATAGCAGTTACCTGCACTTCCTTCCTCCCATTTTTGTTGACATAGCATAAGCCCACTTCTAATTGCATATGCCCATCATTTTTTCATTAACTTGATATTCATGCTATCCAGTTAAACCAAACGTACCATCCTGGCTACTCCGAACTCGGCCAGTAGCGCTGATATTCATACAGTGATATATTAAGATGTTATTGACAGGGTGAAGCTTTCCACCCGATTCTATTTTAGGTAGGACCCTGCTCCCCCGTGTTAGGTTAAGATCCATCTTCTAAACTGTCATTTATGCACAAATCACTTAGACTGAGGAGAGTACCTGGATTTGCGCGTTGTCGTTTTGAAGGTAACCGCATTTTGCAAAACACTCATAGCTTGTGTACACACACGTATGCATACAGTCTCCTCAGAGATAAACCAGTTTCCTTAAAAAAAAAAAAAAATAGACAGATCACCGCTAAATTCATCAGGGTTCACTTCTTTGATTAACATGGGAAATTAGGTCGAAGGAATAAAACGAATAGGCCATTGAGCAAACCAGCATTTAACGCCATTCATCACTGAACATATAGACTGTCCAATCAACGTGGAATCTTTCTCATTCCGTGAAGTGAAGCTCTAAGTAGATGGGCATTTTACGCTGAAATGCAAACTCTCCCTTCATACTCGTATGAGTGAGAGGTCAGTTACTCTCTTCTGCTTTTCTGTTTGTAGAAATGTTATTCATTTATTTTATATTTTAATACTAAACTATTGTTAAAATTTTCATTAAGGTCCCTTACTATCGTAACATTTTCTTTTTAGAATTTTAGGTGTCATAGACCTTGTTTTATTATCAACTTGCAAGCATAGAATTTTACGTATCCACACCTTACTAAAAAATAATATATATATATATATATATATATATATATATATATATATATATATGTGTGTGTGTGTGTGTGTGTGTGTGTGTGTGTGTGTGTGTGTGTGTGTGTGTGATAAAATCGATTACTAAATACGATACCTAAGAAACTAATGGTTGTTTATTTTAAAACACAAAAGAGTCACTCACAAAATTCTGAAATGTAATTTATTTGTGCATGTCTTCTTACCAGCGTCAATTACTGACACAAAGTATCGCAATAAATAGTCCTAGCTAGAAAGTTTCCTTTGACTCGATTTATTTATATTCGTTTCAGTTTTTGTGATCGTGCTTCCCACGAAATCGGCTCACGTGGGAGGAGCAAAAACTTCTTTCTCTCTGAAGAGAGAAAGAGATAGTCCAGAAAAACTGACAGGCAGAGACTTACTTCTAGAATAATGGATGTATCTCTAATCTAATTTGATTAATGGTTTTCCTTGAAGCAATGCAAAAAGGGGCATTTGCCTGTGTTCATATATTGGTATCAGGTAGTGCAAGAAAAATACTGCTTTTCGTGCCAGCTATTTCATCGTTGCCTTATTCAAATACAGGTATTTGCAGGCCACTAGTAGCGAGAAAGCTGAATTTAGGAACAGATGTTATTTAGACAGCTTAGGTAACCGTTGTATTTAACATCACAGTACTGTAACGAAATTTGTTCATATCCATTCATCCTACAGACAAAAAAAGTGACGCTTGAAAACTAGCCAGATTTCATAACGGTTGGTTGTCTCCGGGGGTGATTATCGTAAGATGCTTATCGCGTAAACTCTGCTCCTCCCGGTATCTGATAACGCAATTTATCGCTAATGATATTGGTAAAAAGTACTTTAATCCAAAGTGAGAGACTAAGAACCGGTTGAAAGTAATATACACATATATATATGTGTGTGTGTGTATGTATAAATGTCTGTGCTCGCGCTAAAGTACGCAGTCCGCGGCCGTGGTTATTTATTTTGTATGTTTTACCAAAATTTATTTATTTTGTATGTTTTCGAAGGCCAGGATAACATGCATGCGTCATTAATCCGTTTCTTACGTAAGGCTCTTCAGAAAAATTTGAACGGTATGACCCCCTTACGCAAACCGTAGACTCTGTACGATTGTGTTCTTATCGACGTTTGTGGCTACACTTACTTACTGGAATGAGGAATGTTCTTTGTGATGATAAGAGCCAGATACCAGGAAATGAAGTTCCTTGCTTCTGTCAAGGCATAACTCGTTTGCTTACCACAAAAATACATAGCTTATATGTATTAAATGAATACGGAAGTATTTTGGTTTTTTTGCTATTTTCTCAACACATGTTCTGTTGTCCCACAATAGACAGGGCAAGCCTTTCATCTGTAGCCTTTGGAATAATTTTCAGTGACGCTCTCTCTCTCTCTCTCTCTCTCTCTCTCTCTCTCTCTCTCTCTCTCTCTCTCTCTCTCTCTATATATATATATATATATATATATATATATATATATGTATATATATATATATATGTGTGTGTGTGTGTGTGGGTGTGTGTATGTGTAAAAATCACATACATACACATATACATCTCACACGCTCTTGCGTATTCTTGATCGTGGGAGGGATTATTGGTATTACTCGATGGAATTCAATCAAGTCGACTTATTTTGTGCGTCCTCGTGTGTTGCAGTTGTATTCAAGGCGATTATTTCTCTTTTTTGGACTATGCAGCAATCAGTGTGAAGTCATAGGACCATGTAGTATTCATAATTTCACTGTTTGTTTAATTGAATGGAAGGAACGAAGAGAGAGAGAGAGAGAGAGAGAGAGAGAGAGAGAGAGAGAGAGAGAGAGAGAGAGAGAGAGAGTCCAAAGTATTTGCGTTTAGTAATTGTAAATATATTTGCAAAGGTGAAAAAAACAAAACAAAAATGTAATACTGAAATATTAAACCCACAATTTTAACTACTTTTACAGAGGAGTGCTGTCGTATTAATTGACCATTTCGTGCTTTAATAAGTAAGCCTGACACTGGAAGAATGCAGTCCCTTGGAATTCAGTAAAGAGTTAGCCATTTAGAGAAAGGTGTGTTTCAAGCTTGGTACAGTAATAAGTCAGGAAACGGCAAACTGTAAAAACTATTGCAGTACACGTGAAAGAGTGGGGCATGGCTTACGCCACTTGGCTGGGGGATGGTGTTGTTTGGGAAGCATCTCCTAGGAGCAAGGGCGGAAGTATTTATGAGGTACCCTTATAGAAGGCGAAGGTTCTTGCATCAGAGTGGAAGTGTGTGTCCATACATGAGTCATGTTAATGAGATGGAACACTGGTGGCGCACGGCTGAAACGAGGTCAGGAAGCCTTACTCTCATAATGAAGCGGAATCTCAGGTATGGTGAGAAACTCATTAAGGCCAGGATAATTATATGAAAGGGGGTTTTCATTAGTGTAACATGAGGCTTGTTTACCGAAGTGGGCTTCATGTCTGTTCCTTTCGTTTCCAAAAAATGACTAGTAGATTGGAAAGTTGGATTTAAATTTCTAGTTTGAGCATCTACGAAGGAAATTTACCCTGGAAAGAATGACTAAGACGAGACTAGAAAATGTATATTTTCCTGAAACAGATTCAGAAGCTTAAGACTGATAAGATGTTGACTTAGATAGAAAGAAAACATGATGTGACAGAATGAAAAATGTGTAGAAGTGGAACCGGGATAGCGTAGTCAACTACAATTAACTTATGATAGTAAAATAATTAATAGGTCGCAGGGATGAGGAATAACTTCCTAATTCAGGAATATTGATTTGCAAGGTCTTGTTAAGTACATCAGTTTTCTGAATTTGAGTAGAAAAACTCAGTTATATGTATATATATATATATATATATATATATATATATATATATATATATATATATATATATATATATATATATATATGTATATACACATATATTTATATATTTGTATGTATATGTATATAATTATATGTATATGTATTATAATATATATTCAAATATATACATAATTATATATATATATAATATATATACATATACATGCAACATGCATGCATTTTATGAGAATCTCTTCAGGACATATATTAGATCGTAAAAAGACATTAGTCATTTTCACATTTTTAAAAAATTATTTTTACGGCATGTGAATTATGATGACATCAGGTGTTCTTTCCATCAATAATGTTTCGTCCTTTTGACCTTTTACGTTGAGCGATCAGTGTTTCGTCTTTCGCATCCCCACATATAAATCTTTTAGGACTAAATTTGATAATTAGGTCAAAGGACAGATGAGCTGAAGTTGCTCTTAATTCCACCTAACTTTCCTATCCCGTTTGTGAATTAATTAATCAGTGATTAACCTTAGGGACCACCGCCTCTGCCGCCGAAATTTCTAAAATTAAACTTTTAATGTGCGTTTTTTTTAATTAGCATTTTAATTAATGCCGAAAAATCTCAGAGGTCTGAAAATCCTCAGTAAATGTATAACCGTGTTTTGCTCCGTTGACCTTTGGAAAAAAATCTACCCAGGACCCCGTCTACCTGGACCCTAATACCCCCACCCCAAACAGCGACTCACTCACAAAACATAGAAGCTGCTGTGAAAGATCTTGATTTGCAGTCTGCAGTTTTCTCTTTTTCTTTGAATCTTCGAAATCTTGGAAAATTTCTACCTTGTTTTGATGTCCATAATTTTTTTTTTTTTTTTAAGTATTTCAAGGTTATCGAAGCTCATATGCTGCATTTTCTGACTCACAGCATGATGGTTAGATCCCTTCTTATTTCAGATGTTTGGGATATAGCATAATTATATAAATAAGCAGTTATATTATTTTCATGTGTAAAGACCATTAAATGTCTAAGTACTTTTCCTTAGAGGGTCAGAGTCTGGGTTTTTCATGTGTATTCATACTCATCTATGTCCTCATCTCAGCATTTTCCGTTCTAAAGGTAGAGTGTGTGCTGCTGTAATAATACGTACACGGTTGTAAGGCTCATGAACCTTGAATTTTTTCTTGTTTTAATGTTAGGAGGCACAGAAATATTTTGCCTGCCAGTAAATTTATCCTAATGTTTGTTGCTGTTCCCGTAACACATACCTATACTTTATTGTGCGAACTCTTAACTCGTTGAAGTGAGTCTGCAGTCTGCACACCCGATCGCTGAGATCCTCTCATGTTAGGGATTTCAGAGTGTGTTGCTCCTAGTCTTCTTCTCTTTACTCTTTCAACTGTGGGGATTAGATTCCCCTACCTTAGTTCCAGAATGACATGACCAAACGGCTTGTTTCGGATCCCACAACCTTGACCAAATAACAACTTGTATCACCGAGGTGTTAAGTTGAGAGTACGACGGCATAAATCCCATTTTTATATCAAACTTTCTTTCCATTCAGTCCGTGACCTATGCTTGCTTTCTTGAGAAGAACATCGTTCTGGGCTGGGTTCACTTTGTATCCACTCTTCTCTTACATTCGCTGCTTTCAAAGTTCTTCTAAATCAACAAGATGGTGTATAATTGTGATTTTATTTTCTCCAAGGGGCTCCCTCTTCTCTTTAGCTACAAAAAAAACCTTTAAATCTATTTACCGATCTCTTCTAACATAATGATTGTAAGTTATTTCTCCTTATTTGGGAGAGCCACTGTTTCTGGCAATGTTTTCAACCACCCTTTCCGTAGTTCTTAGCGTTAAGTATGTTCATTCAGTTTGTGACCGGATTATCACGGATTCTCTCGCTCCTTACTAAATTTTATCAATAATTACACGGTGATTCTTGTTTCTTTCTTATACTTTTTTGCTCAGTCTTCTCATTTGTGTCCCGACGGGACGGGAATAAATGTGGCAACACTTGATGCTGAACTTCTGCCTGTTATATTCGCCTAAGCTAAAGTCATGTGCATACTGTGATATTTTTAGTACACACACGCACAAACATACATATATTTATAGACAGATGAAGAGGTATGTATGTAGCCTACTGTATGTATGTATGTGTGTGTATGTATGTATGTGTGTGTGCATGTATGTTTGACTATGCAGTTACGTTGAAGCAAAGTCCCAGCAGGTTAATCATTCACTCCAGTTTCTTGCCAATTCCAGACAGTGCATGAATATTAGAAATCAGTTTTTAAAAATTATTTTCGTGCTCGTTATAATTTTGTCAACATTGAGATGTCGAGATGTTTCCTAACAGAGAGTAGCTCCAGAGACAACAACAACAAAATAAGTAAATTAGAATGGTCGCTGTTGCATTCATACACCTGCACGGAAGGCTGTTTAGCAGGGTGCCAAACTTTCCACCTCGAAACACTGCACTGTCAACTTCTGTCTTGCACACACTGTTACACTCCCTGAATATTAGGGCCCTTCCTTTCCAGTTCGTTTTTCATGACATTCATCCAGCGGATCCCAGGTCTTCTTCACCTTCTCACCCCCCTCCTAACACTTCTGAACTATACACACTTTTTATTACCTTAATGTCCTCCATCCTTTCCCGAGACAAACCAGCTCAAGACACTCTCGAATCACCCCCTCACCTACGCTATACTTCTTCACCATCTCCATATTTCTCACCGGGCCAGTTCATCCTTCCCATATATATACTACAACAGCTTCAATAGTTCTGTTTGTATTGCATTAACCGTTTAAACTTGACTTTTATAAAGGAAAGCTGGCACAGTTCCTTTGTATATTACCACCTTGGCCTCCATGTAAACCAAGTATCTTCTAATCTTGTAAACTCACCCTGCTATGTTCCATGCTTTACTCACTCTTTGACTCCTCGCTTCTCTCATCCAAGCTTCATTCACTATATTTACTCCCAAAGTCATTTATGAATCAACTGCTTTCATTCTTGTATTATCCATATTCAACATTCTTACTCCATCAACCTGATTTCTATTTACCCTCGTAGCCTTTCTCTTGTTAACATATATTTTCAATTTCTCGTCTTGCAAAAACTTTCAGATTGTCCTACTAGTTCCTGCAACTTCTATTACAATCCCCAGTCAGCAGAAGCCTGAAGCCGTGTCTCTCCATTCTTTAACAACAGTTACTCTCACAAGCATTTAAACTCAAACTAAGCGTCTCTACTCATGTCGTTTAGTTCTGCCATTCCTGTACCTTCCATATTTACCAAATTTCGAAAACATTCACGCAATGTGCCCAGGAATTCATTCACTTTTGATAACAGCTCTCAACATCTTTTCGTATGAGACTCATCTATTCAGTAACCTTCCTCACTGTTTTTGCCTCCCCGGAGGACAATTTATTCTTTCTAAGATCATTCTTACGTTGTCTCTATCTGCCTTTTTTTTTCACTGTAACTGTCTTCTTAACTACTCTACCCCTTCTGAACATGCTATGCAATTCCTTTCCACTGTTATCAGACTCTACTTTCTTTAACATACTTACAGCTTCATTATATATCTGTATATAAATATATGTAATATATAATATGTATCAGCTGAAGCCACAGGAAAAACTTAACAGAGAAATTACAGCGTCAAGTACTTTCGTGTAATTAACATATCTTCGGGGCACAAAGATGTGTCAGTTACACGAAAATGCTTGGCACTCTGTCGATTCTTTTCAAGTTTTTCCCGTGGCTTCAGCCGAAAAATAAAATCACGTGCAGATTTTCATTTTTGGTATTTATATGTATATACATAGATATATGTATGTATATATACATATATATGTACGTATATATATTTGCGTGTGGTGTAGAGAGAGAGAGAGAGAGAGAGAGAGAGAGAGAGAGAGAGAGAGAGAGAGAGAGAGAGAGAGAGATCTGAAACGTAAAGAAACGGCATGAGAGAGAATTCCAAAGTTGGTCAGTTCCATATCGAAAGGCAATAAAGGGTTGAGCTCTCCTGTCGATTGCAAAGATAATTCCTTTGTGAACGTCTGCATATAAATTCTTACTTAATTTTACACAGTATATATTGGGTTCAGATATACGATGTTTTGTTATTTACAGATGTATATAAGTTCACTTATTTATTAAATAAATGTTTATACGATATGCGCATAAAAGCTTATGAAAGAATGCACAGTGTATACTTATGTAAACTTGCTTCCTGCTAGTAAATAGTGTCACATCATGTATGTCTCACTAATAAATCATATATACATATATACAGTATATATACAGTGTATATATATACATATATATACATACATACATACATACACCACACACACACTAAGAAGTTACGTTAAAATGTAATTCAATGGTTGTCCTTCAGTATATTTTTAAATTGTTGTTTACTTCATAGTTACTTTTCAAGGTGTGTGTGTGTGTGTGTGTGTGTGTGTGTGAGATAGAGGAGCACTTGATATTGGTGTTGATTTTTGGAGTTAAAGGAGAGCATTGATGATGGAAAGAAGCATAGTAAACGAAGCGAAATAACAGACATTGTAATTAAGAAACTGGATATGTATGGATACGATTAATAAGAAAGGAAGAGAGAGAGAGAGAGAGAGAGAGAGAGAGAGAGAGAGAGGGAGAGTATTGATACATCATCTACTATGTCTGTCATAAGCCGACAGAATTAGAATACCATGAACCGATGGTCAAACGACTTAATAGAAATAGCGACCACATCTTTGTTAAGCGAAATCTCTACAGCCGACGTTAACAGAAACTTTCCCCCGTCCGTTTAAGCCACTGCCCCAGAATGTGTATAGATTTTGAGTAACGGACTCCGAGAAATTCTTGAATTCATAATTAATTTTAACCCCCTCCCCCGATGCCGCCAGCGTGCATGCGTGTGTTGCCGACGAGCGTAGCATTACAAGCATTCTTCATCTTGATCTTTCGAAATTTCCCATTTTTTCTGAAGGCAGGCTAATGATAGACACATAATGAGTTGCATATTGACGCTTATCTGGACCTACGTTAACGCTTGCTTTTTACCTGAACGATAATGATACTCGTTATTGATCCCTACACACACATTAGTATTCTTTCAAAAACGATATATTTCATCATGATTTATTTTAAACGTTGGCTCTTAGGAATGCAGTCTTGAATAGCATTCCATTCTTTAAAAAAATCAAGAAATAATCGTGAAGAACATTCATAGCTGCAAAGATATCGTGTTTGGATGTGATAACCGTACTATCATCAGCTTCTGTGGTAACTCTCGTGCGCGCTGCCCTGCCCTAACGGGGTGCTATTTAACGTTTTTCCTACCGATTTCTTGGTTGGATTCGGTGGTGTGTGTGTTATCCACTATGTTTCGTCCGTGAGAGTCTAGTTGATCAGGGATATCTGATGTATTTTGTACTGTCATGCCGTCCCCCAAAATCGAGAAATATATGGGTGTGGTAGGAATGAGTGGTGACACTGTTGCGCGTGGTAGCTAGTGCGCTTGCGCCTGGTGAGAACTATGAGGACAGTAGTGTACGATAATCGTGGGAGATCTCGTTTTATCGAAGGGAACAGATGATTTTGGAGTGTTGAGTGTCTCTGCGGCCTGTGCTCTTGTAGACCTTTGACTTAGAGAAAGACAAAGTGGGGCAGAAGAGACTGTTTTGCTGAAAAGGTGGCGTGGGTGTTGTCGCCGACAGTCTCTGCTCCATCTCTAGGGTTGGTAAGGTTGGGCGCCGCTAACCTCCGTCAGTGTGCAGTGCGCTAAGCTTAGTAGCGGATCTTTGCTGCCCCTTCATCCGTGGTGTGCGTGTGTGTGTGAGTGTAGTCGTAGTAGTGTTTGTGTGCTAGGGGTTGTGGCGCCGCCACTGTGGTGTGTGGTGGAGGTCGGCAGGAGGACCTTTTAGCGTGGTCGGTGAGGAAGGGCCGCCCGACACACCGCCACGATGGGATGTGCCATGTCTGCCGAAGAGCGGGCCGCCCAGGCCCGTAGCAAACAAATCGAGAAGAACCTCAAGGAGGATGGCCTACAGGCTGCCAAGGATATTAAACTCTTACTGCTGGGTAAGTGTCAAGGAAGCTTAAAGGATGAAAGAGGTTTCGTCTGGATGTTCGGATGAGACGGGGCACCGTGCCCACTTTGTGTGTGTGTGTGTGTGTGTATGTGTGCGCGTGTATGTGTGTGTGGTCTTTAAGTTACGACTACAAACGCCTTCTCTAGATAAAGTGTATCGAGTGGTGATACTACAAGTTGTGGGTCGTGGGAGCGCAACTCGAGCAACTTAGAGGTTGGTGCCCCAAGGTACGCCCATAGTTTTGAGATTAGCGCCCATTTGACGGGCGTGGCATAGAGAAATGCTGCGCGCAGCTTCCCATATGGGCGTGGTTCTAAATTGGCTATAGTCTTTAAAGAGAGTTAGTACAGAGTGCGAATTTCAAGTTTGATTGCGGTTTCCTTGGGAGGCGGCAGGTGCTATACCCAAGGACCGGGAGCATGAAAGATAGAAGGAGACATTTGACAGGAACTCCGCCGATGCCGACTTTACGGCAATTGTGGCATGGGTGGTGCCATCTACCGGCTGACGGCCGAAACTGTGCCACGGGTGGGGAAGGGGTTGGGGGGTGGGGAGGCGAAGCGTACAGCTGACCTGTCGTTGGTGTCAGACTAGTCCATCATCACTCTGCTGACCCTGGCAGTCTCCTATCATCGACATCATCATCATCATCTTCATAAGGATAAACACGGAAGCGTTGGATATAATCCTTTCCGTAAAATGATGAAACGCTTTTGTTTATTTCACTTCCCGAATACATCGCTGGCACTCCAGTGCCAATCCTTTCGCGCAGAGGGAGGATGCTCTTTAAATACCAAAGAGAGAGAGAGAGAGAGAGAGAGAGAGAGAGAGAGAGAGAGAGAGAGAGAGAGAGATGTCGGCCAAAATGTCTGGCACAGCTGACCGGGACTGCCCAACAATTCTCCCCCACCCCTTTTTAACGCCAGAAACCCCACCCTCATCCACCATTGTAGGTGGGAGATTGTGGTTATATGAGGCAAAGTAAGGCGGTTATATTAGGCAAATTAAGGGGTTAAGAAGCCATGCATTTGTTTGTGACTCTCTTTAGTCTCGGCTCTCTGAGTAGATTTCGATGGAGCCTTTCCGAACAAAGACTGTTTTAGTTTAATGACTTTTTTTCGGATTCGCATCTCGCCCATTGCTCAGATAATGATCATCACTGATTTTTGCACCGGACTTAAGCTTCGATATTCGTAGTTTTGTATTTCGACTCCCCCAATCCGCTTGCTTTTCACTAACATTAAACTTTGGGATAGTTACTTTCAGTAATCAGTAGTAACAGATAGGAAAGAGTAGGCAACTTTGCACGTAGAGAATAAAGCAGTAGGTTGTGTATTTGCCACTTTTACGTGAAAGGAAATCCTTTGTTCGGTGAAAATCCCTTCTCGTTAATTTCATTCTAAGTGCTGAATCCTGTTACATAGTCATGTTTAGTTATTCGTTTAATTTCGTAATTTAAAGACAGTGTCTTGCATTTCGTGAGAAAGTTTGTGGACTTATGGTTTTATTAGAAACCGGGAGAGTCTTTGGGAAAACTAATTTTTGCGGATTTTTGACGACACGATTTTGCAATAGATTAAGATAGGATGTAGGTGGCCTTCAGTGAAAAGACTGTTTTATCATTACCGAAAAAATGCAAGATTCTTGTTTTATCAAGGTACTGGGAACGTTGAAACTATAACCTTTAACCGAGGGTAAGTTTTTTTTATGTTTGCGCGTATAAAGATAGATGATGAATAATGACAGGTTTTTAGTGTTAGATTATCAGATCGTAAGTGTTAGAAGTCTTTCAAAAGATTAAAATGGGCTGTGATTGTCGCAAGCATTTTCCTTTCTCAAGAGGCGCCGAGACATTGTATAATCTTGCTGCCGTGTCTGATGATAGCTAGTTATTTCTAGTGTACTGTTGATGCAGTGGATTTTGCTGGGGGTCATCGTGTTCTAAATGTGTTGAAAGGAATTGGAGCCCTTAAAAATTTATCGAGAGACTGCTTTCAATACATTTCTATGCGTGAACTTGACTCGGTGATACACGTTTTGGGGGCACATGTAAACACGTACGTATATAATATAGACTATACTGTATGTATATATATATATATATATATATATATATATATATATATTATATATATATATATATATATATATATTGAGAGAGAGAGAGAGAGAGGAATGTGTTCTGTACAGTGAAAGGCTTTTCCGTAAGAGAATAAGGAAATGCTAGATAAAATGTAATACAAAGCAAAGGGCCGTTGAATGTATGGGATTCTTAAAGATTTCCTGTGAAACGCTTTTCGTTTCACTCGTTACTGGACATTTTAAACCGAAATATGGCGTACTAAATTCACGGAAAATATGACTTTAAGATTTTTTAATATAAAAATTATGTAATGTTAGTAACAGTAGTTGCTGAAAACAAAGATTATGCCATCTTAGTAATGAAAGCTGCTAGCTAAATGTAGAATATAGGCATGAGTGTGCTATATGCATGTAATGAGAATTGCCTGAAGTAAACTTACTTTGCCAGCGCAGAGCAGAGAGACAGAAACGACCCCTGTTGGCCAGTCAACTCGTAGGACCAATTAGCGCTGACACTGCCATTCCTTAATACATGAGAGCAGACTCCATGATCATTATGCTCGGTTGCTAACCAATTAAAAGTCTAACAGTGTCCTTATCTTTCTTCGTTTTAATGGGTGTGTTCTTGCTTTTGAGTGGTTTGATAAGTTTTCTTTATATTGCTAATATCTGTTGGGTTAGGCTTAATCTGATGAAGGAAGACGGCATTCAGGTTTTTGTGTTTTGTATGTTGGCGATGTAACGAGTGCTTTTTTATGGATGGCTTTGGAGTGAATAAATTCTGTATGTGGGTAGAGCGAGAGGTTAAATATTCCCCGAACAGGAACTATAGTAAATCAGGCCTTGAGTCGGCAGTCATGTTCCTCTATTCATAAATCATAGAAACTTGTATTGCGCTGGAAAAAGAAAAAAAATTAGATACTGCATTTGGTGTATTTCTATTTTGTAGTATAGCCTATATATTATAGAAATGTGCTTTTCCGGATTAGGTTGCGTATTGTTTTATGGAAGAAGCCAATAGGCCACGAATCGAGCCTGGAAAATAGGCATTATTTCCCGTGTGGGTTTCTTTCTCCATATTCCTTATTTATGTAAGTACAACTATCTTCTTGCCCATTCGATAATCGTGGGTCTTGCTAATTTTATATTTATCGTGGTTATAGAATTGGTCAACATATTGGAACAGGTCTCACAAGCCACTGGATTTGCAGTACGTAAAATAGTTGTGGTTTAATTGAATGTGGTTAATTGCGATCATCATCAGTGAATTAAACGGGAAATGGTTTAAGTTATAAAGGGTATATTGCTCTATGTTCCATAGGAAATATAAATTCACAATCATGGCAAGATTTGAACAGTCTCTGCAGATTTGATTATGTCATAATTGTCATAATTCGCCGTAAGTTATTCCTCTTTGGTAAACGATTCATAGTTTTTCCCCTCATTTCCATCATGGTGGAGTTTGTCCGCCCGGCGTTCTGTCGTCAGTTTGTCCGATGCATAATGACACCCGACGTGGGTACAAGCTATTCAGAGCTCCTGATTAGCATTCATTTCTAGACTGTTGCCCAGAAAAATCAATAAAAAATATTTCTCTCTCTCTCTCTCTCTCTCTCTCTCTCTCTCTCTCTCTCTCTCTCTCTCTCTCTCTCTCTCTCCACCCAAGTAGCACTGGGGTAGCCCGTTTAGCTAACAAACCGCACTTGTGTATGATAGGAAGCAACTCTCTCTCTCTCTCTCTCTCTCTCTCTCTCTCTCTCTCTCTCTCTCTCTCTCTCTCTCGTAGCGCAATGGCAACCCGTTTAGCTTACAAAACGAATAAGCAACAATAGATATCCGATTCGGGGAAGGAAGAACGGTGAGGCGAATTCCCTAGAATCCAATTTATATTCCTGAGGTGAATTATGTACTTAGTCGACTGTTGTGAATCGCAGCGGTAGTGAAGGGGAGAGAGAGAGAGAGAGAGAGAGAGAGAGAGAGAGAGAGAGAGAGAGAGAGAGAGAGAAGAAGCAGGAAAGAAAAAGATTAACTATGAATTTGAGAGGTACGTACGCCGTCAAAATGCTTCTGGTTACGCAGTCCACTGAAGTGAAACCATTAATAAAATATGTTCTCTCATCCTCAGGAATTACCCGAAATTATACCATCCATGGAAAATGTGTATGTATAGCCAATACTGCACATAGATATACATATGTATATATATAAATATAGATTATATATGTATATACATATATATCTAAATCTATATAAAGATATATATATATATATATATTTATTTATATATTTATATATTTATATATTTATATAGTAAAAACTCATCCATAAATAAGCACTTTCAGTAGCGGCAAAACTCATATATATATATAAAATATATATATATATATATATATATATATGTGTGTGTGTGTGTGTGTGTGTGTGTGTGTGTGTGTGTGTGTGTTTGTGTGTATACATGCCGTACGCATTGCGGAATGGCTCTGCTGCTGAATATTCTGAAAGCGATTGAGATTTGCATAATCGTGTTAAGGGGTTTGGTATCAAATGGGGAAATTTAATTCATCTATTTTCGTTCCAGAGCCATTGTGTGTATGCATTTGAATTCCCCCTCCCCCTCTCTCTCTCTCTCTCTCTCTCTCTCTCTCTCTCTCTCTCTCTCTCTCTCTCTCTCTCTCTCTCATTTGCCTCATAAAGGAAAGTGGCTCTAATAGAATACAATTTATACTAGCTATTTTGTTTCCCCATTATGCTATTTTGTTTTATGCCACACAGTTTAATCCATTTTGTTACGTGCTTGCGCGCCCGCTGGCGTTCCCTTCCTTTAACCCAAAAGTAGACGTGAGATTGGCGTTGTTATCATACCGGCTTTATATTTTTGTTTTTTTATTGTGTAATTACAGCGTGATAATTGAAATTGCACTGCATTACGTTGTAATTGCTGATATTGCTTTATATAAAAATTAAGAGAGATATGTTCAAGTGTATGCGGTTACGATTGCGTTATTGAATTAACAACAGAATATTATTAGTAGTGTTAGTATATATTTAATGTATATAGAGTGCATATATAATGATATAATAAATTTGTATAATAATTTCGTCTGGGAATCATCCGGTTAATTTGAGGTTGCTTTTATTTTTGCTCGTAGTCCAGTTGATTAGAATGGTCGATGATGTACAAATCAGTACCATTTGATTTGTTGCACACCCTTATGTGCATATATAATTGTATTTATTAAGCTTTTGCCAGTGGTTTTTCCCTGTTAGCTCTTTACAATATTTAGGGAACCTATTAAAGAGTAGCCATGTATGGTTGTTGAGTAGTCTCTCTCACAGTCGCGTTCTCGGCGCCAGGATACCGTACTTGGAATTCTCGTTTGATCTTCCTCGTAGACAATACCACGTTTTGGGTCATTTCCAAGACATATTGGTGATTTCTTATAGTTGTAATTGTGGTAAGAAGTTCACGCGAGGTTCACGACACAGAGGGAGAGAGAGAGAGAGAGAGAGAGAGAGAGAGAGAGAGAGAGAGAGAGAGAGAGAGAGAGAGAAAGTATATCTTAGTTTAACCAGACCACTGAGCTGATTAACAGCTCTCCTAGGGCTGGTCCGAAGGATTAGATTTATTTTACGTGGCTAGGAACCAACTGGTTACCTAGCAACGGAACCTACAGCTTATTGTGGAATCCGAGCCACATTATGACGAGAAATTAATTTCTATCACCAGAAATAAATTCCTCCAATTCTTCATTGGCCGGTCGGAGAGTCGAACGGTGGGCCAACAGCGTGCTAGCCGAGAGCTCTACCCAACTCTCCAATGAAGAACTAAGAGAGAGAGAGAGAGAGAGAGAGAGAGAGAGAGAGAGAGAGAGAGAGAGAGAGAGAATTTTCTCTATCGTGTCTCCAAGGAGAGTACATTCTAGACCCGCCCTCTTACTCTCTCAAATGTGATACGCCCCTTCCCTTGCCCCCCGCCCTCCCAACCTTAGTGGACCTCCCTATCCCATTACAAAGCATGATTCTTCATTCATCCTGTGATGTTTTCTTATCTCACGAGATGATCTTACATTCTCGAATGCCAGGCTATCCTTCTCAAGGCAGCTATAGCCGTTCCTTCCATATAGTCTCCCACTCGGGAGCTTAGAAGACTAGAGGTGTCAAGTAACATGTGGATGGACTTTTTCTGTTTTCTATTTTTTTCGTATTTTTTTTGTCCGCTAATGAACTTTTCCTCCCCTTGTCCGTGTAAACTCGACACCATTAGCACACTGCTTGTCTCAGATTTCATCTCTTTCCCCCGAAAAGCTTACTTGTTACTTGGTGCATGGGTTTCGTTTGTTCTTTAATAATATTTCAGAGAGAGATGTATAGCCTAACTAGTGCTTTAGTCTTATTAGCGTTGCTGTATTAAAATATTTGCCACTTGTACTTGACCAAGCTAACTCAAAACCTGAGGGAAAGAATGTGGAGTTTCTCTTGAGAGAGCAAGAGTTCTCTAGAGAAGGGCCTGGTGAAAGGAACTGAAATCTTTTTCTTCAAGTATGTCTCACCTGAGAGCCTGCACCGTCGTGACAGGTAGGCGGGAGTGCGTCGCTCTTCGGATAAAAGTATGGACTTGTGTGTGGATGCATCGCGCAGGCGCAATTTGCGATGACTGCAATCCCTGAAACGGAGAATAGAAACTTTGTGCAAGATGTGGTGAAGTTACGGCCTAGGATTTATCTCATGTTGCAGTTTACTTGATGTAAACAAACTTATTGATGTCAACATAAGTAAAAAATGCGAAGAAGTTTCTTCGGCCCAATCGAGTTTTCTGTCCGGTGGTGGCCTCAGCCACGGCCCATAAAACTCTTAGCAGCGGTCCATGAAAGTCAGCCACGGTCCGGTGGTGGCCTGTGTTGTTAGTACCTATAGCGCTGCCAGAAGTACGGTTATGGCTTAGTTTAACCTTAAATAAAAACAAAACTACTGAGGCTAGAGGGTTGCAATTTGGTATGTTTGATGATATGAGGATGATCATCATACCAATTTGCAGCCCTCTAGCCTCAGTAGTTTTTAAGATCTGAGGGCGGACAGACAGAGGAAGCCGGCAAATAGCTTTCTTTTTAAAAAGGGGCAAATTGGTATTTTGGAATGACGTTGATGTAATTGAATGAAGCTACTCTAGCTCACAGTCGTCGTATTTGAAAGGGAGTGAAAATTTCGTAATTCAACGTTGCGTAAGTGGTGCGGTGTCGCCTCGGACAGGAAGGTAAGAGTCTTAATACGATAAGCAGCCCTTGAGTCATATCCTTTCTCAAGGGAGCACTGTTGTCACACTCTCTCTCTCTCTCTTTCTCTCCGGGAAATTATGGATGTTACATTACCGTTTCAATCAAAGTTTTTGTACGTGTAAGAGGTGAATTGGATGTTTGTGTAAATGATTACATATTATGAGTGTGTAGTACTTGTATCAAGGGAATACCAGTATGATAAAGAATATGAACGAATATTTTTTTTATAGTATGAATGTTCATGTATTTGTTGAAGTATGTTATATATATCCATTGCTGATATAATGGTTATTATTTAGAGTATATTTCTCTTATCAGTGTCAAATGCCAATATTTATAATCAGTCATTCGTGATGCTTACGCGAAATTCCGCATGTTTGCATTTAGATGATGTATTTCTTATATTCACATATTCTTGTTTATAGAAGGGATAGACATTTTTAGACAGAACTGATTAAACTGTAAGAAAAGATTGCTATTCATATGTCACAAGTTCAAACTGGTGAATATGTGAGGTGGGTCCATCACTTCATTCATGGATAGTCCGCTCTCTAACCACACCTCATTCTTTTCGTTTTCCGTCCCTTATTTATTCCTTTTTTAAATACTAAACCTGGGATTGTTTCACCATTGGCTTTCTGTTAGGGGAAAGGGATTGAGCATTTAAGGCTCGCCATCAAGAGAATGCAATGCAGACAGGTGAGGTCAATGGTGCGCAGTAACAAAATATAACTACAATAACAAGATCGACTGAAACATGTTGGTAAAGCAAGTATGGAGCAATTGATTGTGATGGCACGGCTATGTTGAAAGTTAGTTGATTAAGTCGGTTAATCCAAGCCTGCTTGGGAAACTGAGGGTGTGGTAAACTGAGTAGTATGTCGGAGGAATAATTCGGGAAGGAAGAGAGAAGTGTTTGCAGGCTGAATTTAACCTAATCTCAATTGATTTTTAGCCTCGTGATATTGAACCATACCAATATGCTAAGGTTAATCTCCAAGAAGAAGTCAGATTTTGACATTGCTCCATTTATATAGGGTCATTGAGGCTAAAATCTCGAATTGGCAACCTCACTTTCTTAATTAGCAAATTATAGATTGATACAGGACCTCCTCTTCGACCACACCGGGCCTCACTCACATACTGTATCCTGGATCCCGTATATTCTGACCATGGAATGTTGAGGCTCGGTATGAAAAAGTCGCTCAGCTCGCATCTTATCAGCTCTCTCGGTCTTGTACCAAAAGAAAAAATTGCCAGTTCTTGGGCAATTCTTTTTTTAAGACATTCTCCACACCGTAAGTTCAAGAAGGGCCATGATGCCACGTTAATGCGATTTGCTCTTTTGTCTTTGTTTCTCTTAACTGTCGCTCATTTTTTTTTTATGATGTTTCTGTCGCATCACAAATAAGCATTCTGATGAGTAGAAGCTGGGTTGGTAAGGTATGCTCTGAAGAAACGATGCTAATAAAGACAAATAGAAGTAGCTGCGTCAAATAATTTTAGTTGCTGGTTTCCTGTGACGTTCTGTAGTGTTAAGATTGCGTGAGTACCAAACTCGGTATCCATTCTTGGGGTGTTCTTGCTAGGAAAAAATAACTACGGTAATTATGCACTCTATAACGGCTTTTTGGCCTCATCATGACCTATTACCACTTGCTTCAGTGTCACCAATTGTATTCTTCTATTCTTTTTCATGGCAGATATTAAACTTACTTTCAATTTGCTTAAGAGCAGCTATAGATGTATAGCTAATCTCATGAGGTACATTGTGATAAACCTCTTTAGCTATCACCTTTATAGTTAGCGTCGAGCATTGCGCTTTCCTATTGTTCGGGATTCATTTGCTTGCGGTGAAATTCTGTGACATTCAAAATCCTCGTATTCATTAAGAGTTTGTTTGATATTTGCACTTATCGTTTTCGCTTCCTGTGTACTGTTGTAGTTGATCAGATGTTATATAACTTATTTTTATTACATATCGATACTAGGCGTAAGTTTCATTTCCGATAGTTCGTTCTTGTGTATGTGTGATTAACACAGGGAAGTAACAGAGAACAAGTATATATGTGTTTGTGTGTGTATACACATATATATATATATATATATATATATATATATATATATATATATATATATATATATATATATATATTAGTATTGAAGCCATTTGTGTGCAGGGGACAACAACGTTACCGCTTCCAATTCCTACACATCCCCTGAGTCTACACTTAAATACATCTACACCTTTCAGCCATCCAAGACTTTTTGTCCTTCCCTGTTCCTTTATATATGTATATATATATATATATATATATATATATATATATATATATATATATATATATATATATACAATATATATATATATACACAGAGCCCACTTGATGGTACCTATTCACAATTTTAAGTGTTCTTAACACTACCAGTGATTCTTTACGGTTTTAGCATCAGTTTCAGATGCTTCTGCATTTTTGGGGTTGGATGGTTGCAGTTATTGGTATGTGAGTAATTGGTTTTGCTGGCGCTACACCCAAAAGAGGATTGGCGTTTAGTCATGTGACCCGAAATCTGTCGGGTATCCCTGATGGGCCTGCGTCTGCTCATATTGCTCTTGTGGAATGCTCTCTCTCTCTCTCTCTCTCTCTCTCTCTCTCTCTCTCTCTCTCTCTCTCAAGTTATCTCTCTCTCTCTCTCTCTCAAGTTATACAGGCTTGAAATTACTATTGAAAGTGAACTTATGACGGTAGTGATACAAGTGAGCATATAATATTACTACAGAATTCATTTTTAGTCGATCCCATTGACCCAGTAATGTCCTTGTTCCTTATGGTTTTCGTTATCAGTTTAACTTCTTTGTCGTCTTTTGCTGTCGAATAAATGAAGATCGCATTAAAAAAACTTATCTTCAGAGTTAGGACATTTGGCCGAAATGCTCTTCAACCGTAGGTTATCTATTTTGCAAAAAAAAAATGTAAATATGCTGAAAATCGATCTGTTCAAGAAAAAAAAAATTTATATTGTAAATTGAAAGTTCTTAAGATCAATGCTTATTTTTCGACCATTTATTTTGATCACTGATAAAATTACCCATTTTTAAGATAGGCAGTAAAACACTGTTCAATAATCCACGTAGTTTAGGTGTATGTCTGATATTGTCATTAACTTTGTCGATATTGAACACTTCATTTGAGGACTTATGGAGTGCTGGCTAAATTGGGAGGCAGCTCTGTGTGTTATAAACCGTAAAAGTTATTATTATTATTATTATTATATTATTATTAACAACTTTGCTACTGTCCGTATTGTTTTTGCTATCATATTATCCATCCTTTATTACAGAAAATGGCAAAAGACAATAGATTTTGCCAGTAAGAGTCTGCAGAACAGAATACCCGCATCCGGAATACGAGAGAGCAGGACCAGAAGATCCTCTCTCTCTCTCTCTCTCTCTCTCTCTCTCTCTCTCTCTCTCTCTCTCTCTCTCTCAGTATGTGCATGTGCTCCTCAAAAGTATATGCAGTAGCTTGGTGTAACCCCGCTCAATTGCTACCTGTTGCTAGTCATGGAGCCGGTTTTTTTTTTCTTTATTTTTCTTTCTCTGTTTTTTGTTGAAGTCGTGTGTCCTGGTCCAATATGGATCATCATCCGACCTTTAGGAATGAAAAAGAAATAAATAAATGGCAGTGAAGAAGAAGAAGAAGAAGAAGAAGAAGAAGAAGAAGAAGAAGAAGAAGAAGAAGAAGAAGGAGCAGACAAGACAACTCGCTGGAAATAGAAATAGAAGCGGATATGAAAAAGCGAAAGGGCCGAGTCGAAAAGAGATTTTTTTTAAACGAAAGCTCCCGTCCACCCACAATGCCATGTGCTTGTACTGTATGTGCTCGTTTGTGCTTTTCGACTTTTTTTTTTTCGGTACGTTTCTGATGTCAAATGGGTCTGGACCATTCACGTCTCTCTCAGTATTTTAATTTTGTCTCTTTAAGCTACAAAGCTTCTTGAAAACGTGATTGTTTTTGTATCCTCTTACGTTACCTAGTAGGAGATAATATAAGACAAGCAAAGAAAGAAGTGAGAAATGTCAGCTAGGAAAACCGGATTAGCGAAGGGAAAAACAAATAAAAGGAAGGAGAGGAGGTCGGGTACTGAACAGGAGGAGAGGATTAGCAATGGCAAACAGGATTGAAAGACAGCAACTGTGAATGATAATTGAATGAGATCAGCGGAGAAGAAAGTAAGTGTTGAGAAAAAGACGCGTGAAAACGCGAGGAGAAGAAGAAGAAGAAGCTACCTCGTTGACCTTTGAGGGATCCTGGTTCAGAGGAGCGTTCTTATCTCGAAGCTTGCAAGCACATTCAAGAAAACTATTTATTGACGGATATACACCGGCCGTCATGCCTGCGAACGCATTTGTACTCGTTGAGTGCTTGCAGCTAAGGAAGGATTAATGTCTCTGTTTAATTGGTAAAGGGACGACTGTTGTAGCATTTATGTGGGTTATCAATATGTACTGAAAAGCTGCTGTTGAAATATACATATAATTTTTTTGAACGGGCGGTTCATTATCAGTGACTCCACTAGTTGTGTAAAAGGAACAGCTTTTTCTTTTTTTTATAATATTTGAAAGGAGATTCCAGTCCTGTACTAGTCAAGTTTGTTGTATTGTAAAAGTAAGATTTATTTTGATATTTGTTTTTGTTATTATAATAGAAAGTAAATCTGTTGTTTCTGAAACTATTTTCAGGTGGTCTTTTAATACATATGCAGTTAAACTCTCCTATAATACTAATTAATAATGTGAGCTCCATTACTAAAACAAGTTTTAAGTTCCCTCACCTTCGCCGATTGTGCAAGTTCGTGCGGTCTTTGGTTAGACGTGTGTTTTCTTTACGATACACACGCATGTACTGTGTGTACTACGTGTGTCAAGTTTTGGGGGAAAATTCTAATTATGCTGGATTGGTACTGTTTCACTTCAGTGTTTATTCGTATCGTATTTTCATATTTCCATCTTCAGTTACAGAAGAAAAATGAGAAAAGACAGACATCAGACGTAAGACTTAAGTAGAACTCACCGTCAAAACATAAATAGGAATAAAATATAAATGTAAAGGCAAAATTGACGTGCAATTAAATAAAAGTAGAAGGACATAACGCAATTACAGTGAAAAGGAATTAACATTAACTGAAACAGAAATGTGATGAAATATGTGGAAGGGAATTTAACTGAAACAGAAATGTGATGAAATATGTGGAAGGGAATTGCGTTGATTATGGAAAGTTGAGATTTGGATATTCACTGAGAACAAATTTGTAATGTATAAGATTACGTATTGATTTTATACAGTACATAAAAAGTTAGAATTCATAAATTCCGGCAACGAGAACTGACTGACGGAGACGCTGCTGTGTACAAAGTGACTGAAGGATGACTGCACACACTTTTTTTTTTTTTTTTTTTTTTAAGGCGAGGAATGTAAGGTGCAACGCGGAATAAGTTACTCCCAATGTTTTATGGTACGGCTTTTCAAATTAAGATAAGGTTGGGTTTAGTTGTAAAAAAGGTTTTCGAAAATTGATAATGATCGGCAGGCTGTGGATTGAATTAAAATCTTGGCATTATTTTATTGAATATTATTTAAATTTTCCTTGCGGTTACGAATTGCAGAGTATTTTTTGTTGGCTCAAACTGACCTGGTCCAGTGTCTGACAGCCTGATGACAATCAGTGCCAGCCCTCAGCAGACCTCTATAGTTTACCCACTTAGGCTAGTTCACATGTTACAGTACATAGCCTACATTTGGGTCTAGAAAAAGAATGTAGTACTATTGAAGATTGCACCAGTTATGGCAGGATACCCTTGAACCTATGGTGACTACCAGGCTTTTTTTTTTTTTTTTAATAAATGAAATTACCACATCGATATGTTACTTTGTATAGTACTGAGTTCCCTCTTGAACAGTTGTTAGAGGTTGAACACCTGTTCTATATTGGTCATTGTCCCGAGATATTGTTGTCTAAAAATTGCGGATGCGTATAAGATTTTAAGCCCATTATGAAAAGAGTAATGCAATTAGATCATAATTTGGTCATCTAAATTTCATAAAAAGAAATCCAAACACATCATATATCATCTTTTATAAAAATTAACGGTTGAAGATGAGGCCTCTGATGAAGAAAGATTTTCTAAATGGCACATCGGTTGCGTTTGCATATTAGATTTTTAAAAAGGAGTTATCTATCGCCGTAACAAATTCCAGTAGCTCCCCAGAATGATTAACATTAAAGGCTTCGAAATCAGTCGAGTAGAAAATGTTTTAATATGATGGGAATAATTATCTTCAGAGACACGTTAATTAACGTTGGAAAATGTGTAGCTAACCGTAAGATGGTAATGTTTTTCTTTTTTAAACCTGGAGGAATTAAGTTACATATATTAATTGAATGTTAAACTTTCGCATTTGTATTTTATTCTTATTTGAATGCACGCAATCTATGGTTTCATATGAATTCTTCTATATAAATATAACACCTCATGAAGGCTATAGTTTCTTATTGATTGATTTCTACTGTTATATCCCGAAGATGGGGATATGAATTTCTGAAATTTAGATGATATAGATAAACGAGGTCCTCCTAGCCATCTTTGTTAAATATATATATATATATATATATATATATATATATATATTTGTTATATATATATATATATATATATATATATATATATATATATATATAATCACCGGGAACTGTTAGGCCTAATTTCAGCAGCTTTTCGGTTATACGACTAAAGGAGATTGTAGTACCTAGGTAGTGCGCTCTTGCGTTAGGCTTAATTGTGTAATGGAATAACGAGGTCGACGAACTTTGTTTTCCTCTTGTGCTGGAAATCAGAGTTACGTTTAGAACGTTTACCTTCAAAAATGTTTTTTTTTTTTTAGTATTTACCAGGAGACGTGACATTTATGTGTGTTTCGTGAATTTTTTATTATATTTGTGATGGCGGTTATTTCAAGGTTTGGATATTTCTGTTTGACGAGTGTTTCTTATATTACGAGTCTGCGCTTTATTTCTTGATTTTAAATGGGCTTTTTTTTATTTGTATATGTTTTCATGGGAATTTTTCCCATTCAGCTAAACGATGGTTCACGATGTTTACCTACAGAACCTACAGATTCAAGGGTACAGTTAACTGTACTAAAATTGAGGTCAGATTGACATCATCCAATCATCTGTTTGAAAACCATTAAGTTCGTGTTATGAATCAGTTTGAAGTCGTACGGTGGGAGCACACTTCTTAACCTATGTAGTAGTACAGCAAAAGAAGTTCTCTAGGTTAAATGTTTGAAATGAATTGATGTTAAAAACTAACATTTTAAGCCAAATTGTGTTGACAAGGCAGTAGCGAATTTTGCTGTGTGAAATTTCCAGGTTAACTCTTGGTGTGCCAGAGAGTTTGAAGAAAAAGTTATTTCATTTTTTTCGCCTTTTTATGGTGTTAGCTATATTAATCTCAGCTGACCTATTGACATTTCTAGGCTGAAATGAAAGATCAGCCAGTTAAGGAATTAAGGCCTTATATTGCGTTTTTTAAATATCCCGTCCTTTATTTTCTTTTGTTTTACGTCATATTGTTAATTGAAGTCAGAATATTTCGTTTAGCATTTTAATTTTGTATATTTTTGACTCATACTGACAATTGAAGTTTTATTAGTTGGCGGTTGAATGTTGACTTTTTTGGAGGGGTGTCGCCTTCTGAAGATCTGAAGTTCTGCTGTGGGTGGAGTATTTTGTTGTCATAGAATTTTGTCGCTGTCGTCCATCGATTCGTACATTATTTTCACTCCCTTGATTCGTTAGCTCTGCTAATTTGTTTCCTCTTCTATATTTGGCAGTGTCGGTTAGTCACACACATATGCATCCCCAAGCCTTTAATATCTCTGAGCATCTTTATTTATTTATAATTGCTACAACATTTGATTTTTATTACCTTCACTTTTACGTGATCGAGATACTCTTTTCTGGGAATGTTTGTCGGTGCAATTAACTAGCCCATTGTTGTTTGTTGTTGTTTTTGCCGACGACCTACCTTTGTGCGCTGGCAACACATGTTTTTAGTTTAGGGAAGGGCCGTTAGGGTAAACAATTTGATTAGATTTGGGAGAAAGGGCTGGGCCATGCCTTTGAAACTGTCATATAGATGGTACGCATCCTCGGAGATAAAAAGAGATCACTCGCGCCAGTGAAAAGATTTGTTTAAGGGTTTCAAAGTAAAGGAGGAAAAAACGTCACATGGCAGTCATAGATCTAGAAAAAGTTTATGATAGAATCGATAGAGCTGAACTCTGGATATAGAGGATAAGTTGTTTAGGCCTACTGAAAGCTTTTATGATGGAAACAAATCGTTTTAGAATTTGTTAACGGGTGAGTGAAAGAGATTGAAAATATTTGCAAGAGAAGGCAGAACAATGCATGTTAAATACAGAATTTGGATCAGTGCAAGGGTTATTTGGTAGTTAATATATCAGGTGACTGAAGGATGAGGTAAGCAGGGAAGGGAGCAGAATATGTACACAAGATTTTGAGGAGACGGGGATTGTTAATAGAACCGATGGTTGGAATGCATGAGCCAACTCTCCTTTATGGAGGTCAAATGTGATGTTAAATGTTGAATGCGACTGAAAGAAAAGGTTTGCTGTTGGAATGAAATGCAATGTGGCGGAAGAACAATTGAAGTGGTGAGCAATATGTCAGTGAGAAAAAATTGTAGAAGATTAGGCCAAGTGTAGGCGAAAAGATAAATCAAGAGGAATTATAGATGTTTTGGCGGCTGTGTGGGAAGCATAGGGGACTGTAGGTTGGTGGAAAGTGATAGGAGAGAGAAGGGGAGAAAGACTTATGAAGGGCGTGATAGGTGATGTTAAATAAATAGTGGAAAGAAAGCACCAAAGAGTAGGGAAACGACTGACTTCGACAGGCCACAGCTGTTGCCATCACTTGAGTTTCTGTTGCAGCTATGGCGACCAGGGCTATTGGTACACACACACACACACACACACACACACACACACACACACACACACACACACACACACACACCGGTAACCATCCAGCACACTTCAGTGCTAAATGGAGCCTCTTATTTTTAATTAAGACTGTGGCTGTATTACAGGTAAATTGTGAATATTAATTCCTATTACCAACATTCTTGATTTTTTTTTTTTTTAGAATCTCGATAACTTGCATCATGCTTGGGCCTTTCCAACATAAAGATTACAGTGGCGTCTATAAAAAGGTTTTTTTAATCGAAACGAAGTAATTTGGTGTTGATGTATAGCGCTGTTGTTGAAACCATTGGAAATTCCATATTGTGAATTGAAGTTTTGTGCATCCACATATAGGGTGCAAACGTGTTATACGTGTATTTTTTAATGGATTTTTTGTTCATTTCCTGTTTGTTTATTTTGTTATATATAATTGTCTTTTAGTCTGATTAATCGTACTGCTAACCTTTTACAGTTTGTGAAGGTTCTTCTGTGCTATTATACAATCGAGAAGGAAAAATAACTATTTCATTACCAGTAGCAAGTTTGAAACTTCGCCATCCCGAATCAACAGGATGAGCCGTTATTGTGAAAGGGTTTTACCGACACAGTCTCGTTGCTTTGGATATTTAAGGCTCGTTTGAATCTTAAAACGAAAGGAGGTTGGTGTTGTACCCTTGTTATGAATTGATGCTATAATCATCAAGGATATTAGTAGTAATATGATTATTGATGACTCACACCGTAACATTGTCATCCCATAAATGTCATTCAGTGGCGAGTACAAGGCTAGGGAGATGTTGAAGTATGCTGGTCTCATCATTAGCATAACTATCTGAATGCGTTTGCTGAACATGAACGTGAAATGGAGAATGTAATAATGAGCAGGCATGCGAGCTAGTCATGCTGTTGGAGTTGTTGGCCGGATGTTAGGTTAGGCCCAAGATCTTGTGCGAATCACGTTAGTGGAAAATCCAGTTGAAGATATCTGTGTTGACAGTTCAGACTGTAAAAGATGTAGTTGTAGCTTCATGTATCATGATCTGTTAGTTCATCATGACTGTTCAAAATAAGCTGATATGTAAAGCAAACTAAAAAGTAATATGTAAGAGAAAGTAATGGAAAACAGAGGGGAGACTGAGAAATAAATCTAGATAAGATAGCAAATTAAAGAGGTGTTTCATTTGCTTAAGAGAATCATCTTAGTTTTTGATGCCTCTGTTGCTTTTGTGTTAAACCTTTCCATAATTTTTGTATTGGTAGGAAGCCTGAATATCCTTTTCACAATCATCATACTTGTGTCGTAGTTTGTTTTATATATATTTTCAAAGACTAGTGTTACATTAAGTACAGTATGGTACATTTTCTTTTCCGTCCTCTTATTAATCGTTTTCCGTAGGTTTATTTAACCTACATATATATATATATATATATATATATATATATATATATATATATATATATATATATATATATACATATAGTGTGCGTGTTTCTGTGTATGTATGTATATTTATAGTTCGTTACCTTTAATGACATTCTATTAATAAGTGCTTTTCTACTAAATTACTATTGATTATTGATTTGCGCTCGAATTTCTTTAATTATGCATGCACTTATTATAATTATTCATAATGAGACATTGTTCTGTGCTAGTTCCGGTAAAAATTACCTTTAATAATAAATAGTTTTCGTAGGCCGCTGCACCCTGGGTAGTATTATTCAGTGTAGTTTTTAGAATTACTCTATTTTTATACTCCATAACTTGGATAATTTCCATAAGCGCTTCATTTGATATAGAGTCAAAATGGTACTATAAGTTATGCCTGTATAAAAAAACTCAGTTTTCAGTTTCTTTTTCTTAAATTTATATCTCAAACACTCAAGACTTTTTTTTATCGAAGTTCCAGAACTAACAACTTTTATGAATGATTTTCGTAACTTTCAATTTATAATGATTTACTTAACTTTTGATAGAATAACATTAGACTCTTTCCCAAGCGCAGATCATGAAGCATCGAAGTCTATGAGTTTAGTGTTACTGAAACATTTGTCAAAATTTTCAGTGATTTTAAAGTGAGCCGGTAAAATGGTTGAAAGTTTTCTGTGCAATGTCTTGAAACAAATCACGACTGGGTTTTTGATTTTGTACAAGGCATTATAGTGCATTACAGTAAGAACTTTTTTAACGAGGAACGACATAGTATTCTCAGTGTCTACATATAGAAGTTCCCGAAAGATATGGGCATGTTCAGTATTGCATTTCCCATAAGCAAGAGACTCTTCGTGAGATGACATTTCCTTTTCTTCTCCGCCATCTCTTGTGTGCAGCGTTGAGTGTGTCAGCTGTTGGTCAACTGCCTCTTGCAGTCCTTTTTTTGCTGACGCGGTCGTTTCTTAACATTCGCTTTTTATTGTCTTCAGTGCTCGGATTTCAAGAAGGTTTGAAGGTTCCCAACTATTATAAGCTCATTCTGGGGCTTCGCTCTCGTTTCTTTACAGCAATATACTCTGAGTGTGTAACTTTGTCAGATAAGGAGGTCGTTTTTAATTTCGTTTTCTAAGAGATGGTTATGTTCTTGTGCCTGTGACTTGTGCCACCTTATATCTATGCAAGGTTAATGGGGCGGTAACTTCATGAAGAGAAACGGGGAGATCGGGATATAAACCTGCAGGAAGCATGGTGGGAGGTTAGGTAAAATCAAGAGAAACACAATAAATGTTAAACGTTGTGTGGTTTGTTAATCTCAAGCGATTAGAAAATAACAAAACAGTTTCCATACAAATTGGCAGTGGGTGTGCAAAATAATTTCCCTTTGTGGAATAAAAGACATCAGTAGATAAATTACTTGGCCTCAGTGCTAAGAAATTCCTCACCAGTACAGTGTAATGATATTCTGTGCCAGATGCAGCATAAATATCAGTTAAAGAGAAGATTCAACACATACGTACCGTTGTCTTTTACATAGTTGAAACTTATTTTCTTAATATACATACTTAATATACATATATATATATATATATATATATATATATATATATATATATATATATATATATATATATATATATATATATATAATCTGAAATAGTATACACACACTTACCGGTCCAACAAGTCTTTTGAGACGAGGTTGTTCCACATGCCTCATAGATGTGATTGTGTGTGTGTATATATTATATATATATATATATATATATATATATATATATATATATATATATATATATATATATATATAATATATATATATAGCACACAATCACATTTACAAGGTATGTGGAACAACCTTGTCTCAAAACACTTGTTGGTAACCGGTAAGTATATATATTTTATATATATTATATATATATATATATATATATATATATATATATATATATATATATATATATATATATAAATATAAAGAAAATAAGTTTCAACTATGTAAAAAACAACGGTATATATGTGTTGAATCTTCTCTTTAACTGATATTTATGCTGCATCTGGCGCAGAATATCATTACATTGTACTGGTGAGGAATTTCTTAACACTGAGGTCAAATAATTTATCAACTGATAGATGTGTTTTATTCCACAAAGGGAAGTTATTTTGCACATCCTCTGCCTATTTTATGGAAATTGTTTGGTTATTTTCTACTCGCTTGGGATTAACATACCATAGAAAGTTTAACATTGTGTTTCTCTTGATTTTATATATGTATATTTTCAACTGATGTTTAAGGATGAAATTGCTGGCCCTACGCTGTTTTTTTTTGGGGGGAGGGGGACTGCAGCTATCGTTTAAACCAAGATTTATAACTTGGTCGGCTGTACCCATGTATAAGAATAGTACAGTTTTGTTCGCGAACCAGTTATCGGCGAGAGATTAACGTTTCCTTGTAAGAACTTCTTCACTTCTGCTCTTTCAGTGTAGAATTGAATGATTAGGCCGAATATGACTACTTTGCTTTTACTGTGAGATGTGGATATAACTCCGATGATCGTTGGTGTTTGGTTAAAAAATTGAAGACATCCAATCAAATGCATTGGTGTGAAGTGGAAACGAAAAAGTATAGTGTGAAATATTCACAATAAGACGAATAAAACGAGCATCCAGGATATTTCAGATATTTATTAGCTAACTCCTTACCCTTTTCCCAAAAGAAATGCTCGCCTGTGTCCCTGAGATCCTGGAAAGTTTATATTGCTTGCTCATTTTTCTTTTCTTGTTACGCTGAAGTCGGTTTTCTTTGTACGCGAAGCAATGTTATTTACCTTACCGGCCAAAGTTTTGCCTTTTCTGGGGAGACCAGAAAACAGAGGCAGTTTGACTACAGAATTTACTATTTTGCAGATATAATGGTTCGTAAAGTAGCGCTTGGACGTCATCGGGGTAAATTTGATTTTTTTGCGACGCCCTTCCTCTGGAAAGTTGTTTTTAAGCCTCCTTGTTTACTTCGTTTAGTTGCTGTTACCCGGAGACTCATTCATCCAAGTCAGAATTTGTTTGTTGAACGAGGTGGAGGGAGAGTAGGTGGAACCTCCTATCTAGTGCACATAAGCCGTACAGTCATCCACTAGCAGGAGGATGAATTGAATGTGAGGCAACAACCACTGGTTGGAACTTGAGAGAGAGAGAGAGAGAGAGAGAGAGAGAGAGAGAGAGAGAGAGAGAGAGTGGAGGGGGTAGGAGGAGGAGGTGGAGGACCGCGCGCGGGAAAAATCGATTTGCCGCTAACTTCACATCTGTCCTAGTTGGAGGAGACGTGGCACCGCCGCGCCACCCCACTAACCGGGATGAAGAGGAGGAGATGTTGGTGATGGTGCTGGTTATGATGGTAGGGGGATTCTGGGCCGGGGGATATTTGGGTGGGTTGGGTGCTGATGTAGGAAGCTCGGGATGGGAAGAACTGTGTGAAGGTAGCAGCAGAGAATGAAGACGGGAGGATAAAAATCTTACACGGGAGCGAAAACGGAGGTGCGACTGGTATGAGATGATAATATCGTTGGGATCTGTGATTTAATGCTTTGTAGATGACTGAAAGGATACGATGGTTGCTACAGTAGACTAGAATAGCGTTATCCCCTCTCTCGCTCACACTTTTGGGTAAGCAAGTTTACAAGCAGAAGTGAAAACTGATATGTTTGTGCAAGGAAATAATGTGATGAATTATTGTGAAGAAATGGAAATATAAGAAAAAAACAACTCTGGGTGATATCTGATAGCGTTTTGGCGAGGGTATAAACCGAGACACAAGGGCCGCTTAACGTTCCAGTTCGGTTTAGTGGTGGCTAAATGAATGGGAGCGTCCTCGGGGGCTTTCTGGTGCTCAACATTCACTCTCCCTCTGAGATGGTTGAAGTACCTGGGTGGGAAATGCAGGGGAATATCTTCTCATCGATGAAAGTAGCCGTTGTTTCTTTAGGAATTAGCGTCTTCCATTCCCCGTCCCCCCCTTTTTTCCCTGTAAACGCTACTTCAGGCGTGGTTCCAGATCTGCTGAAACAAGGGCGCTGCTACTCCATCGCCTTTATCCACGTGGCATGCGCACTCTCCCACGGTCATGTTTGGAATATGAACTCTAGAGTCTAGAGTCACTCCTTTCTATTACTTCCACCTCAGCACCTGAGAACTCCGCTCTCCTTTCCTTTACCTACGTGGTCTGCTACTTTAATATTTAGTCGTATATATATATATATATATATATATATATATATATATATATATATATATATATATATATATATATATATATGTATTGTATATACGTGCTCTGCTGCTTTATTTAGTCATATATATACATATATATATATATATATATATATATATATATATATATATATAGATAATACTGTATATATATACACGCGTGACTTTTTATAGTCACAGGGATATTAAGTCACAAATGTCGTTTAACATCGAATCACCCCACCTTGGTAATAATTTACGCCTATAGTCTTTCAAGCACCCTAACATGCTATGGTGGGGCGAGTAAGGAATTCGTGCGTTGTCAAACGCCTCGATGTTATGATTAAAACTTATGTCTTGTTAGAGCTTGCTCAAGTGAAAAAAAAAAAATATATATATATATTCATTTAAAGATATCGAAACATATTTGGCGTCACATATTGGCAGTACAAACCTAATTTATTTTCATAAAAACAAAGAGACGTGGCATAATTTTTGACCGCCGTTGCCAAACCTCAGTTTCCCTGACGGTTGGTCAGCGAGGGCATTTAAATGGCCTGCTCAATCTAAAACAATAACAACGTTGGTCGCCTCAAGCAGCTAGAGTCACTGGACAGTACGGATCTCTTTCTTAGACCGTGGTACGGATAGCCCAAGAGATAGCCAGAGCCGATCAAATCTCCCCACCGCCATCTTTACTCGCAGGTCAAGTAAATTGTAGAAGGAACTTTATTTGATGAGTTTATCTGCCCCGCCCAGGATCCGAACCAGAGCCTTTGGGTTAGATATAACGATAAACAGTAAATTTAGGTACACTTATCCCTTACAGTGACCCTTGTATATATAATGTATATCTCAAAACTTACAAGCCTAGAATTACTATTGCTCTTTATAGTATTTTTTTCAGTATTCTGTGATATATGAGCGAGCGATCTTAATAATTTTTGATGAAGGTTTAACGTGAGCGAGATATTTATTTAATTCCAACGTACCAGACTTTTTAGGTTTCATCATATGTACGTTTTTGTTGTCTATTAATTTGTTTAGGCTACATTGAAGCTTTAGGACTATTTGGATTGCATGTTTTTTTTTATATTGATGTAGATATTTCCCTTTATTTTACCCTAGTCGTATGTTCACTGTAAATGTCACTATGTTTTTATAAATTATGTAATCCTTAAGCTATTTCCTCAGAGTTCGCTGAATTGGAAGACAGTAAGAAGTGTAACCTTTATTCTAAGACCCACATCATTTTTTAACCCAGAGATTTTTTAGACAACTTGACGCGGCAGCATGATTGGTATTGGTGACCCAGAAACTTCTGGGAATCAGCTATTTCACTTAATTTTCATTTGGCTTTTGCAGTAGATTAATATAAAGTTTTGTCTACCGTACGTTTCAACTTGTTAGTTAAGTAAGGGATCTAGATGCATTATTCAGTGTTTATTTGGTAAAAAAAAGAAAAAAAAAAAAAAAGAGAACCCTTTTGATCTCAATTACGTCAAGAGTGCTTTCAACGTCTTGCCTTGGATGGAGTCGTTCCATATAGCCTCCTTGAGAAGGAGCAGCAGACTTTAGCTTGATACATAATTGTTCTCAGCAGTTATTTTAAGGCGGGTTTGCATTAACATAACTTTAGGCCATCTCTTTGACGTATTCATTGACAGAGTGTGACTAGAATATTTATTTTTGGCAAATCATAATGGACTGCCAGGGTTTACGTTCTCCTCTGTTAATTGGTTATTTTGCTTTCCCTTCTATAAAGTGCTACAGTCCTCTTGTCTGAGCAGATGTTTATTGTCCGGTAAGTCAGTGACCTCCCTTGACCTTGTAGTCCACCATATTTCTTGATTTAAAGGAAGCGTGAAGTTAATAAACGCACCAATTGGTCTTTTCCACTTCATCCCCAGTCTGTGAAGCTTCTTATCTTTATACGTGTTTATGGTAGAGGTATAAGTCTGTTAGCGTAATATCCTGTCTCACGCTCCGAATCAAACCGTCGACCTTGTACATTATTATTGTCGTTAATATTTTTTTTTTTTTTTTACGTTAGTCAAGCACTGCGATTTATTCCATTCGTATGATGATCCGTGTTCAAGTACCGTTGTCATAAATATTACGCCTGCGAATTGAAACAGAATATGGATGGTTTTGGTCAAACTGAACTTGATCATATCAAACTTTCGTTGGTGGTGGTGCCGTGTAGCCAACCTCCAGGTACCCCCCTTCTTTCTCTCTCTCTCTCTCTCTCTCTCTCTCTCTCTCTCTCTCTCTCTCTCTCTTATATATATGTATGTAGACCTAACAATTCCGTGAATTTACCGTCAATGTATATGCGTTTACAAACGTTAACCACGTTAGCTTGAGACGTAGCTTTTAATATATAGTTAAGCCCAAGGAAAGAATAGTTTTCCCCAGTAAACCCAGCGTGTTGTGAGCTGTGCATCACGGAGTACCAGATCATTGCCTCCGAACTCGCATATCGTATTACAGGCGATTTTAGGATCGTTTCTGTATTGCTGAAGTAGTGCTTGTTTTTGCCTCGGTATCGGTGAGCCGACCTAATCTTAAGATGTAATATTCTGCTTGCATGAACCTGCCTTTGTACACGCGTATAAAGGGAAGACTGGTTTCTCACGATAATTTGATACAAAAAATATATATAATAATATAAATAATCACCATCTATTGATGCCGTCAGATGGAGTTGAAAATTTTTATTGATTCCTGAAACTTATTATTATTATTATTATTATTATTATTATTATTATTATTATTATTATTATTATTTGAAATCCTCTAAAATCAGGTACTTTTAAAAAGACGGAAGAAGAACTGTTTTGCTGCATATACTCAAGGCCATTGCATACTGGCGCAAAATAGAGAAAACGGACTTTGAAAAAGTAAACCTTTGTCAAATGACAGAGGGAGAGCGAAAGCGTGTCAAAGAATTCGTGGAATGTTAAAAAGCCAAGTGCTCCGCAGTTTGAAAAAAAAAAAAAAAAACATTCAGTTAGCTGTTCGTGTATCTGAATTTTAGTTATATTTCATTTTCTGACAAGTGCGGAAGGAATATATTCTGGGAAGTGGTCGAAGTTAGATTATATATATAATGATGTACTGTATATAGTTATTGTGTATATGTTTGTATAAATTTAAGAATATATATTTGAAAATGTTTTACTTTCATGAATTTAAGAGCGAACTAAACCTCAATCATTTATTAATTTGGCAGAACTGGACGAGTTTCCGTAATTTTCTTTCTTTTTCTTTTACAGGTAACTAAACCTCAATCATTTATTTTTGGTTGAACTGGAGGCGAGTTACCAATTTTCTTTCTTTTTCTTTATTAAAATTTTATTTGTACAAATGAGGCTTTTTTTTGGGGAGAATTGTGAAGATAGAAAAGCAGCTGTTGCAGTGCAGTGAGAGAATTATTATTAAGTAAGAATATTGAAAGGGAAGTTTTAAGTCGGTTTACGATGAAGGTAGAATGTTGAGCACATGTCGCAGGATTAGAGGTCATCTTTTAAACTAGCCTCTGTATGCAAGAGGGTTGGCGAAAATATATATTTGACGATGAGATAAGAAAGAGTTAGATCGCCTCATGCCTGTATGCATATGCTGCTGATACATGTATATGACCAGCATTACTTCCATATATATGTAGAAGACAGGTACGTATAAAAAGCACAAAACACGCACGAATACGTGCAGAAGCTCATAAGGCAAAACATATAATTATATTTGTGTATATACTGTATATATGTGTTTTATTATATATATATATATATATATATATATATATATATATATATATATATATATATATATATATATATATACATATATATATATATGTATGTAATATGTATGTATGTATGTATGTATATACACATACATTATAAATATATATATTATATATAATGTATATATATATTTATATTATATATACCTACATACATACATGCATATATACATTCCCTCCATCACTTAATGAGGAGCTTTTGTCAAATATCGTGAAATTTTGCTTTTCTCTCATGTTAGCTGACGAAAATTGACCTACGCGTGACTTTCCATGACTGGTGGAGACTCGACCCGATTCTACATGATCTTTGCGAACGGAGTCTGGACGTTTGTTAAGAACTGGCTTTGTGTTAGCACGGCCTCTTACTCCTCTTGTAGTTAAACGTTGAATTCCACCAGAAATAGAGTTACCCGTGGTCACAGTAGGTCTTAAAAAATTCGTTTCTCGTTTGTTTTCCGTGTTTGTGTTACTGCAGCGCTGCAGGCGAAGTTTGCGGAAGTTTGGGTTTTGTGAGTAAATAAACAAACTCATAAGCTTATACGAATGTCTAGTCTCAGAATCTTCAAAGTGGTTGGAAGCTGAAACAGTCAAGCAGTCAAGAAACGCTGTTTGGAAGAATCAGAAATCATGATGTGAGTTGTCTCAAGGGAAGAAAAAATAATATCACGTTTTGTTATAATTAAATGCCAATTTGTTGATCGCTGTCGACAACATGTAAATTTTTAACGCTTTAATTTCGTCTCATTGTTGTGGAGAATGTTTCATTGAAATATGTCCAAAGAAAAGGGGGTAAAGAAAAGAATTTGTCATCTAAAATTTCTAGTGGTTTGCAAAGAGTAGTCGTTCGCTTAATGATGAAAGGAATGTTTTTTCCCCGAACGAAATGTTTGAATTCGCATTGCCAAGAATGTTCATCAGATTTTCCACACTGAATCAGGAGTGATCTGTTCTCCCTTTATCTCAGTGTAGCCAAAGGACAGTAGTCGTGACCAGCTGTCTGGATTGTGGAGTGATGAGAGCCAGTCGGTCCCATCAGGGAGGGTGATCCCGTGAGGTCTAGCTATTGACACGTATTATGTGGGTAGGGATTAATGTCTCCCCCCATCCCCCGGTTACTCTCCTCTCTCTCTCTCTCTCTCTCTCTCTCTCTCTCATCTCATCTCATCTCATTTGATGTGTGTCATATACCATAACTCTCTGAAAGATGGAAAGAGTTGGGACGTGAGTGGAGTGTGGCTAGGCACTGTAAGTACTCCATGACTGCTGTGGAGTGAGAAGCGATATTTTGCAGCTAATAATCGAGGGTGAAACATGTGAGGGATTATTTACCCATATGCCCCAGATGTTTCTGATCCGATTCATTTTGATTGTTTGTGTACGTACGGACGAACTCCCTTTGTGGATAAGTGATTCCTTTTGAGCGTCAGTTTTATACTTGGCTGCATTTTTCAAAGAGGATGAAAATCTTTCTTTGTTATTTTAAATCTGATAAGTGGAATGTTTGTAAGAGCAGTGGTGGCACTTGTGACATGGATGTTTTTCCTCACTGAGAAGGACATTGCATATATAAGAAAATAGACATGGAGTTAATATAAAGAAACATTCGATGAAATCATCACAGAAAGTTCGTGTAGACAGAAAATTCATGGCGTAGGTGTTAAAGGATAACCCAGGAAACGAATAGATGAAGGATATTAAGGACAAGCAGTAACAAAGGAAAATTCTATTTAAAGTTATTAATCAACAGGACTTGAAGCGACGAAAGGAATAGCCGGCTTTAATTACGTTGTGTGGGAAACTAGTCATTGCAGATTCCGACCCTTGCAAAATTTTTCAGATGATCGATGAGCTCAGTGGTTTACAGAGGTTATATAGGCCTATATGTTTTTAACAAATAAGTTAATAATCGAGTTATTGAAAATCATTATTTTCCCATTTTTATCTTTGTACAGATTATATAAAGAGAGGTCGGCGACGATGTATTTGTGTTTGGTGAATTATTTTTTTATATTACTCTCTCTCTCTCTCTCTCTCTCTCTCTCTCTCTCTCTCTCTCTCTCTCTCTCTCTCTCTCTCTCTCTCTCTCTCTCTCTCTCGGCTGGTAGCTTGTTTGTATTGTGTTCCACCCTTATACTGTATTGTCCTTAAAATCCAGTGTGACTCTTTTGACTTAATAAGTGAATTGAGTTGTTAGCTGATCGTAGTGAGTTGCAGCTGTGGAAGAGAGAGAGAGAGAGAGAGATATCACTATGAAAACAATGTGAATTTATTGCTGCGTCCAAATGTATACCAACAGAACGGGAGGGCCTTGGTGAGCTAATCCTCACGCCACTCACCAGTAAACATCTCTCTCTCTCTCTCTCTCTCTCTCTCTCTCTCTCTCTCTCTCTCTCTCTCTCTCTCTCTCTCTCTCTATTCATTTCTCTTGATTTGTGTATGTGAACGCGCTTTCAGTTTGCATTAGACTTGCACTTTGGGCTATCCAAGTCCATGAAGTAATGTCTTTCGATGTCTTACTTTCATTGATCTTCGGAATCCCCATCCTCATCGTCATCGTCGCCCTCAGCTCCGTTCGACGCCAGGCTCTTTGTAAAATTCCGCATATCCTGTCTTTCCTCGTTCTCTCAGCTCTCACTCCCACAGGTCATTCATATCCAGCCTCCCTTCTCATAGTTCACTCTGGAACTATCACGTACTATTCTCCCTCGTGGTGGTGAGAAGGACATGTCCAAACCATTTCCCAAGTTAGAGCCAGAAGTTCAGTAGGGTTAACGTAATTCAGACACCATGTTATCCGGTTTCTCGTTGAATAATTTTCAGAAGAACGAAATCAATTATGTTTTTTTTTTTTTTTATCAGTGGGTTGATATACATGATTTTGAAGTTTAACAGAAGTGTGGAAGCCATTATGAAAAATATATTGTGCTTTATATAGGTTTTAGCGTTGGAGTTTATGATACTTTTGATAGATTACTAGAAACAATTGGTAAACGCATATTATAATGTAAACTGTTAAATCGCGTGTGGTGTATGAAAGATAAAAAAAAATAAGTTTGCGAGTGCTCTCTTGTATAAACGAGTACAGAGGCGGACAGAGAGGAGGATGCTGAGGTGACTGCAATAAGCAGTTTTTCTTGGAATACGAAGTTCCAGGAACAAGTGCTTTCTAAATTGTTTATGTGAGATAAGCAGAAAACCTGTAGCTTTGGCTGGAGATTTGGTATAGGTAGGTGATGGCCATGAGCCTGCTATCTCCCCTTCTCTTCCCTCTTTCCCCCGTTCATTTTTTTTTTATTGTGTCACAGCCCCTTCTTTCCTACCTGTTAGAACAGTCTCCCTATCACAAACGTGATTGCTAAGTGGGACTGCGTTGCACAACTTCCCATCTAATGACCCAACTTACCCTCCCCCCCTCTCCCTCTCTCTCTCTGTTTGTCCCTTCACTTCCCAGTCTCTCCCTTCATTTATTTCTCTTCCGCCATTATTGCCCAGACGTGGCTTCCTCCCCTCCCCTCCCCAGTACGTCTTCCGAGCCCCGTCTGGTAGACATCTGGCCATCCCTCAGTGTCATTAGGCCAACAGGTGTGTCTGGGGTTCCAAATTAAATTTTCATCTGCTATCAGGTAGTCGATTACAGGTGGTAGGAACCGTGGACTGTGTTAGGTACCCCTTAATTACTACATTTGGTACTGTTTTATAGTTTGCATGGAATGAGATGGGTTTTTAGTTTTCTTGAAATGTTGCACAGTAAGAGGAACCTCCAGTGCACAGTTGACTTCGTTTGTCTTATGCTTCTCTCTTCAGTATATATTTTTGTCTGCCATTTCTCTCTTCATTTTTATATTTCTTTTAATTTTTTTGTTCCCGAAAGAAAAGAAATTTACACTTCATGTGATTTTGATCTATGGTCTCCTGCAATTAAATCAAAATAACTTTTTAACCTTGAAATGAAATGAATACCTTAAATTCGTAATACCTCATCGCTTGCTCTATTAGGAATGAGGTCAGCCTGCTTTATGTATGTATGTATGTATATGTTTTTAAGTATCTCTTGCTCAGTGAAGATTCTTGTCTTAGGCACATGCAAGGCCATTTGCTTGAAATTCTGACGGACGTTTAGGGTCGTGTGGTCCGTATGTATAACTGGGAAGTGATGTTGAGTCACAATTTAGATCAGCGGTGTGGCAATTGTCTCCTTTGTAAACATACCTTCCGGCCACTGAGCAGCCATGTGATAAACTTGTTTTTATGATAATTTGTTTTTGGGGTGACTTATTTGCTTACTGGTGGTGTCATTTATTGTTCGACATTCTCTTACTAGTAAATTTGGGGCTCGTTGGAGGGGTGGGTAGAGCTTTCGGCTAGCACGCTGTTGGCCCAGCGTTCGACTCTCCGAGCGGCCAAAGAAGAATTAGAGGAATTTATTTCTCGTCATAATTTGGTTCGGATTCCACAATAAGGTGTACGTCCCGTTGCTAGGTAACCAATTGGTTCTTAGCCACGTAAAATAAATCTAATCCTTCGGGCCAGCCCTAGGAAAGCTGTTAAGCCAGCTCAGTGGTCTGGTTAAACTAAGATATACTTAGCTTTGGGACTCGGAAAACGAAACATAATGCTTTAGCAGTATTATTGTGTATATTTTATCATTCCATGCACACGTTTCTTTTTTTTTTTTTTTTAGTTGGATACCTGAGGTTGGGAGACCTTCTTTAAGAAATCCAGACAATACTTTGATTTACACACTAAGAGAGAAATGAATAGGAAATTACAATTAAAATACCATATTTGTAATTATACTAGGAGGTTCATGATAAAATTGGTAAATAATTCTTTTGATAACATTAAGTAGTGATTACTGAAATTGAAAGGTTAAGTGACTTATCTAAACAAAAAATATGTGAATTAAAGCTCGCAATATAAAAAAAATGGAGATTTCTTACATGAATCCTTTAGAAAGTGAAACTAATGTAGAAAAAAAAAGAGAAAGTGACGGACTAATAAAACATCCATCGTGCTTATGAGCGAACGGCGTTGGCATCATAATAGATATTATTGATCAGTGTAACTTTCAGTATTGGCCGTTGCAAGGATGTTCAAGCAACAAGTGTATATCGAGTGGACTCATAGGAATTCCCATTAACTTTCGTAAACGTATTACCTCACTGCTCAAGCTTGTCTCCGTGGCACTCGATCGATTGTAACTGCCCACAAGTACACGTGTGTGTGTGTGTGTGTGTAGAAGAAGAAAGAAGCTTGGTGACATAATACAGGCTCTTGGTGTGTCGTGTGGCGCTCTTGCCTTGAGTCAAGAAGGAGGGAGGGGGAGAGAGAGAGGGTGCCGATATCCTTGGCACTCTGCTTGATAAAAGCAGTGTTTCTTCTGGGTGGGCGTTGTGTCTTCGTGTTAGGGATATTTGACTGTTTGTTTTTCGAGCGTTTCATTGTGTTGGTGTTGCTGTACTTAGTTTCTTTCCCTCCCATATCAGTATGTATTCATTTATTATTTCCTTGTTCAGTGGTGGTGGTGATTCGTTTTAGTACTGTACAGGCATTGTGATTTTTAATAACTGTTATTTTTGCTGGTACTGTAATTGTTATTGCATTCATAAAACGTGTTGTGTTCCTGTGTTGAGAAAGTCTAATTTAATTTCGTTGTCTTTGTGCATACAAAGATATTATCTCTTTCCTTGAACTTATTCACACGCAAGATACGGGAGGAAATGTCAGGTAGGATTTGATGTATGTTGTATGATAATACGTACGGTGAAATAATTCCGTTATTGCCTAATAACTATGAGCGTCTCGTCTGGATGAAGAGTTTCGAAGTTATTTAACACTGTAGGATGGCGTTGCAACAGTTATGCGATAACGATATTGATATATCTGGTGAGAGTAGGTGACTCAGTATAGGTAAACGCTGTATCGACATTTGAGTTCCTTTGTTCGTGAATTGTTCAGTCTTAACTTTACCAAATAAGATTAGGGCTCTCCCGTAGGTATTTGTTAACATCTAGTTTTGAAAGATGGTAATTTTGCCAACTTTGTGGTTTAATATACGGTAATTTTGGTAACTTTGTGGTTTGGTAATTTTGCTTACTTTGTGGTTTAATATACGGTAATTTTGCTTACTTTGTGGTTTAATGTGTATATATTCAGTTTACACAGGAACTTACTTTGTGGTTTAATATACATAATTTTATACTTTTGTTTAATGTGTATATTTTAGTTTATAAAATTGAGTATTATATTTTGTAAGGACCTAGAATGGACCCTAGATAGGCGCCATTTGTATTGCTGAATCTGGAACAACTGCATAACTGAAGCCACTTTCTGTTACAGTGTAACAAGGTGCCCGAGATGTCAAGGCGATCTTAGATTATGGGATAAGTAAGAGACGCTTATTGCTTGGAAGTTGTACAGCAAGAAGTGTGGTTTCATTGTTGGTTTAACTCTCTCTCTCTCTCTCTCTCTCTCTCTCTCTCTCTCTCTCTCTCTCTCTCTCTCTCTCTCTCTCTCTCTCTCTCTCTCTCGTGCGAACAAGCACAACCCTTTCTCATGGATATATAAACACAGGCGTTTTCTTTTCGTACTCTTGCGAACAAATTTTCTCTCTCTCTCTCTCTCTCTCTCTCTCTCTCTCTCTCTCTCTCTCTCTCTCTCTCTCTCTCTCTCTCTCTCTAAGTTTAGCCGTAATTTTATCATTTTGAAATATTTGCCAGTGAATTATCCAATTTTTTATGTGTTCATAGTGTGTAATTTCGTTTCATGTTTTTTCCGTCTTCTTACATAAAGTGAAAAAGTAATCATTTTTACAAAGACGGGAAAGTGTCTTAAATTTTACCATTATTTCATTTTTAGTTTCATATGTGGTTTATAGATGTAAACTCTAGTCGTGTAACTATCCGTGAAAGAAAGGTGTTTTCTAAGAGAAGGATACACGAAGCTTAAATTAACTTAACAAATTTTTCTGCTTGTTATACTTTGAATGCTTCGGAAGAAGAGCAATCGTAAGAGAGAGAGAGGAAATGGTTATATACAATCAAGAAATTTGAGGTCACCTGTGTTATGATCCCCACCTCCTTTAACGGAACCAGGATGACTGCTGTGGTGATCTTTTCGGGTTGGAGTGTCTGATTGTGTGGGGAGGATGGGTCGCCTGGTATGCCCCGAGGTGAGGTTATGGGACCCTGGGAAAGGTGAAAGTCAACAGCGTGTTGGAAGAGCACCAGAAGAAGACCTGGCGTAAAAGATGGGGTTGGTATGAGGATGAGTGTTGGGGCGTGGGGACTTGTTTGCCCACAGGGTAGAGGAGGAGGAGGAGGACTTCAATGTATAGTGATAGCGAGTTTCAGAAGATAATGGGGAATTGGGGAGGTAATATACGTTATTATTCCGAGTCATAAATTAACGTCAGGTAACATCCTTGATGACTTTTACGTTTTTGTCGTTATTGTGCTTTGTAGCTACTGGGTTTCCCTACTATTATGCTCTCACTGTTATTGCATCAGTGTTTAATAAGTCCATACAAAGTTTTCAGGTTGAGAATAAGATAGAGAAATTAATTGTTTTTAGTTGTTTGTTTCATTCGTGAAAGATAACGTTCTCAAAGGAGGGAAACCTTAGTTATGGGAACAGTGGGGAAGGCCTAAAGTTCCAGTCTGTAAATTGAAGTGGAAGAACTTGTGCTTGTATGTCGAATAAATTACCATATGAGAGAGAGAGAGAGAGAGAGAGAGAGAGAGAGAGAGAGAGAGAGAGAGAGAGAGAGAGAGAGAGAGCTTGGATATCCACAAAGCCGAAAATGAAAATGAACTATTCTTATGGATGATAGTGAATGCCAAGAGCGTGATCACTACTGAATTCAGAATGTTTTCGACTCTACACCCTTTCCGTATTCTTCCTCTGAACAGAGGGAATTTTGATCCAATCCTCCTCATATTTGCTTTGGCATGAATAGGGCATTAGGAGCCGTTTGCTTCTCAAAGTAAACTGTTACGTTCATGTACCGACGCATAACCCTGATCTCTCAGTAAGGCATAAGATTGGCCTTGTTTCAAGTTCTCTCACTCTCCCTTTCTCGAAAGGCTTTCTTACATGGTTCATATTTCGAGACACATGAAAATATGGTGTTCTCTGAATAGCTTGTTTGAATAGGTTAGAAACTGCCTGTACGAAGACAGGTGAGTGTTATGTTTGAACCTCGAATACAAGAACATTTCCTGTTGGGTAGAACTAATTACCTGTAGGCATCTGGTTCTCGCTCAGAATTGTATGGTTTTTCTTCTTTAGTCAATTCATTTTCTTCGGCGAATGTACTTACAGTGTTACTAACAATATTATTTTGACTGACTCGTCCTTGGCTACTTCCTCGTCACGTGACTGCTTATTAATACGATTATATACATACATACTTGCATGCATACATACACACACACACACACACACACACACACACACACACACATATATATATATATATATATATATATATATATATATATATATATATATATATATATATATATATATATATATATATATATATATATATATATATTTACGCTTATTGGCTGAACCCGAAAGGGGAAAAAGTAGAAATCCCTTAGAAGGAAATTAGGAAGAAAGGTAATGAAATGAAATCTTAAAACACTTTTTTTTTTTATTATTTTTAACGCGTTTACTTTGCTTTAATATTAAAAAGAAAGGTAAAAGAAACGATTATTTCTTCCAGTTTCCTTGAGACATTTACGAGAACTGAAAGAATCTGTTGTCCACAGTTTGTTTCCGCTATTTTTATTATAGTTTGTTTTTCAAGTTTACCCTACACTCGATCCTTTCCTTTTAGTCATCATTATGCTAACCGAAAGAATGGACGGTAATGTCTGGGGTGTTGGGTACTTTACTGTGGCTTTTTTTTAATCCGAATCTTTATCTTCTTGGAAAATGTGTTATTTGAAAACTATCAGTTCGTTGTACATTTGATCGCAATTAATTTTTTCACAGAATAGTGGTGTTATTTTCTAGAGAGGAATAGTTTATACATATCTGGGTTTTTTTTTTGTGCGTAAATTTAAATTGTTATGTATAACTTCTATCACGGGAACAACAACGTGTAATAAAATATAAACAGTATATCTACCTTTTTCGATGAACGGCATAAGTTCTTCTGAAAAGTCTTATAATCTCAAATGAAAAATAGTGTACTTTATGTTACGTATAAACACGGAAAATATTATACGTTTTAAAATACATATTGTTGCACTTGGAGGGTAAATTTTCTCTCTCTCTCTCTCTCTCTCTCTCTCTCTCTCTCTCTCTCTCTCTCTCTCTCTCTCTCTCTGTGTCAAAAGCGTTTGTGTGGTACATGATCCTTTCTTGGACGAATGCCAGACTTCTAGGGGAGAGGCGTAGATATCTCTTAGGCCTGAGGCACGTTTGTTGACCTTAGAACTGTTTTATCATATTGAGGAACCTCAGCAACTGTGTCAGCGGTTGAGAATTAAGAAAATAGGAAGGAAATAATAATTTTGATTATTTTTTAACAGGCGAGCTAGAACACTATTACTCTTTATTATTCGGTGATTCAAAGAAAAAGAAAGACTTTCTACTATTATTTTACTTTTACAGTATTTTAAGAGTATTTTATTAATATTTGTGTTGTAGGGAAAAATATGCAGACTCCTATAATACAGAAAACGAATGCTTGTGGATTACCCCTTGCGTAAAGATGTCATTATTATTGTGATTTTTTTGTGGCTTTTGAACAAACGTGACTTTGTCTAACGTTTGTTAGTGCTGAGCAGAAACCGTTCATTATCTTTGATTTATGTTTGCATTAAGTAGTTGATGGGAGTACCAGCGAAAGCAGTTAAAACATCTGTCATCGCTGGGATTCTAATCCCGGTCGTTAGCGCGCGTGCTACCAATTTTTTGCTTCTTTTATTTTAGTCAGAACATTCTCTCTCTCTCTCTCTCTCTCTCTCTCTCTCTCTCTCTCTCTCTCTCTCTCTCTCTCTCTCTAATAGTGCTGTTTGCATCCATCAAAAAATAGTTTTTGGTTGCAGAAAAAAAATATACTGGGGTCTCTCTCTCTCTCTCTCTCTCTCTCTCTCTCTCTCTCTCTCTCTCTCTCTCTCTCTCTCTCTCTCTCAAACAAGTCTGGGAAATGTTGTCTGCTGGAGAGGGAAATATGGTAGATGTCTGTCAGGGAGAAAACCTCGTGCATCGAAGGCATGTGTTGGTAGGAATTCGAATTCCTCTTACGTAAAAGATTTTATATCTCCACTATTTCCTTCGTTGTTTTCCGTTTGGGTTTAGTAAATGCACTTTTGCAATATATCAAGTTTTACTGTAATATTGAATCTAAATTATCGTATATAACCGAAAACACATTTCCGTCTTCATTGTGTCAACATTTCATATTATCAAATCACTCTATCAGTTCCATAATCGAAAAAAAATATTAGCCGTCTAAAGGAAGCAACTCTGTCCAGAAGAGTTCAGAATTTCATCCGAATTTCCCCGATGGAAGCGACTTTCGAAGTTGTTGTTGCTTAGTGACGCTCTTTGTTGTTTTGTTCTCTGTAGTTATTTATGTGATTGGTTATCGCTGGTTTAACGCTAGGCGACTTTAGCTGTGACAGAGATGAAGTGAACGTCGCGATAGGTCTGAAGGGAAATGAGAAAATATATTGTCTGGTGGCCCGGATAGGGAAGAGGAACTGTAGGCAGATAGAATTTGTGTATTTTGTGTTGGTTGGATGAACATTTTACGCGAAGGTTTTAATATGTTGGGTGAGAGGAAATTTGACATTACAAGTTTAAATAAAGGAAATATATAATGCCATAAATGGTAAAGTAATGGAAACTTGCTGACAGTGGGTACGAAGAAATTTAAAGACGAAAAATAACACAAAGAGATACGAAGATCGTCTGCTAGAGATATTGTTCTGCGAGGATGAATTAAAACAAATAGTGGAGATAGGTTAAGTGTAATGGACCTATCTTCCTCCTCCTCCTCCTCCTCCTCCTCCTCCTCCTCCTCCTCCTCCTCGTAGAGGGAGGTAAGAGACCCCACCAAGAATATCCTCCTCACCCACAAAAGGGCTACAGTCCCCAGCGGAACCCTTAAGGGATTCCCTAGAAAGGCTGCTGGACTATCAACAAATCACCGCAAAGCTTCTTTGCTTTAGTGGATAAGCTCTTATTATTGTTATTTGGTTACTACTGAAGCCCTTTGAAGGCTCTCCGAAGGGGAATAGGAGTTAGGAGCAAGTGAGACTTATTTATTTTTATTTTTTATTCGGGGGGAGAGGAGAGAGAGGTGTAAAGGAATTCGCTGATGTAGCCTTAACCAATGTTCAGCTATTCTCTTTATAGCTTTAACAGTTTTCACGGGTTTCTTCAAATATTTATTTCTTGGAGTTTATATTGCAGTTTTTTTAATGTGGACTTTGTAAATCTTGTTTTTATTCAAGTTTTTCTAACTTTATAAACTTTATGTTCTTCTGTTTGCTTGTTCATTCGAACCTGTGCGTTTAAAATCTTCTTTTCTTAGAACTGACAAACACGTACAATAATATGTTGATGTAAATATTTTTTATCCATTGTCGTTTTAAGGATCAGATCTGCAATTCTTGGTCAAATACGACTCATGAGTGACCAACGTGAAATAATGAATACTTGCAACTGTAGTAGCTCTGGGTGTTTGCTACTGGGATTTCTAGTTTAATATTGATGATCTGCTTCTCACTGGCCAGAATTGCACATCGAATACCAAAGCTTTGTACTGTGATCTGAATATCATGTGGAGAGAGAGAGAGAGAGAGAGAGAGAGAGAGAGAGAGAGAGAGACTCCTCTGTGGTGGGCGGATATGGTGCCCACAGGAAGGATGCCACGCTCTTACCAGAATTGTTAGTCTCCGGTGCCGCAGTGTCTGTATGTGCTTTTGTGTGCGTTTTGAGGCGTTATTTTCATTTATGGCTTTTTCATTCTATGTATGTTTGTGCTCAAATTAAGGAAAACATCCGCACGGGAGCAGAATCTGAGTTGTTTAAGAAAAGAATTGTTTGTGTCATGAATAATCGAATACACATCTTACCTCTTATTAGGAAATCTCTTTGATCGGACATGTGCTGCATAACCATGGTTATGAGTATATTAAGTAAATGTATATTTGTTCTTATACTGTAGGAACGATTCTGTAGCAGGCACTCTCGAACACCCTCCCTGTTTATTCTTCCTGCTCATGTGGTCTCGTCAGTCATATCAGTTTTTGCGTGATGTCTTGAAACGGACATCAAGATAAGTGAACGCAAAAAGTCGCTTATTATTATTTCGTTTTCGTTTGCGAGAGGCCACCGCGCTACTTCTGTTGTTAAAAAAAAGGAGAAATAAGCAGAATAAGAAAAAAGGGAATTTCAGTCGTTAGTAGGAAAGCATGTCATCAGACAAGTCTTCACATCGATTACGGGAGTGTATCACAGCAGTCATGGTAAAAAAAAAAAAAAAAAAAAAAAAAGTTGAACGTGAAGAAAGACCGTCCTAGCCAATCGTCCTTTCCTCCCCATTCCCTCTTCCTCCCTTAACTGTTACCCATTAACCATTGCCAAATGGTCGGGCCTGGGCAATAGTACTCGTTAACAGCAACTCCCCTCAAGCTCTGTTCTTTACAGCTTACTCCTCTGAAATACTTCGCGTGATATCATTATCAGTTGCGTGTTGATCTTGTCCTTCTTTGAAGCCCCGGGCATGGAATATTGATCGATATATATATATATATATTTACCGTGCCCCTTAATAACAATAATTAATTTTGTTAGCAATAGTATTATTGTTGTTGTTGAACATTATGTTTGAGGCATTTGTTACGAGTTACTTATGCGAATTACTTTTATGTGAGTGTCCTGTATGTGGTTTTCATTGAGTTAGGAAGTTAGATTCTTGGTATTCATATAACTTTTCTGCGAGTGCATATTAGAGTGAATTCACACCTTTGATTCCATATTTCACCTGGAAAGGAATCGCCGTCTGAAGCTAGTTAAAAGTTGCTAGTGTTCGTGAGATCATTTAGTTTTTGCTAGGAATCAGAGTTGTTGTTATGTGTAACTGTGGGTCAAAAGTAGAGTTGGCTTCTTCCGAATGGTTGGTATCAGAAGTCATTACTCCGAATGATAAAGATAACCTGACCTTGAGCAGAGCAGCTTCGATACTATTAACGTGGGAATGACCAGTAATTATATATGAATAAGGAAAACAGTATTCTAGGAAGAAAATCTTGTGCTTTTACTTATTGTTCTAAAAATTGAGTTTGGCAAGTATTTCGCCCAATCAGTTGCTCGCATAAGGTGGGAATTTCGATTAATGAAGCGGCATGGAAGGTAAGAAAGATTAGGCAGAACCACACCATTGGCCTCTGCTGTAAGGTTTTGGAATTCACTCACTATTTCGTAGTTCTTTTAATACCAAAATTTAAGTACTATCTTGAAGTGCAGGTGGTAATGTGCAACAGCTCTTCAAATTACAACATTCTTTTTACTAAGTACACCTTATATTTTTCTCGGTTATGTTTTAAATATCAAGAGTATGGTAGTCAAATCTCCGCCTCCTCCACCATTTCGCCATGCCAGAGGGCTGATTATTATTTAAACCAAACCTTTTCCCTTACTGTAATATGTTACATAGTGACATCAGTTACTTTTAATAATGACTACGGTATATGATATTTTGTTAGTGCAAGATAATTAGTGCGCTTTACACTGCAAGAATTCTTGACCAAAACAGACAAAGAAAATCAGTTACAGAAATGAAGTTGGAAGTTCGAAGCTTAGTACTGGGAGGAAACCCTTTAGAAAACTATTAGGGGTGAACGCAGTCGATCTTGTAGGGGCGAGCTCCTCCTCTGCGTACTTGCAAATGACCTTACGAGAGATGCACATCTCGTGCTCAGTTGAAACTTCATTTGTTCCTCGAAGAGAAATACATGTTGCCTACTTACGGTATACATGAGGGTCTTGTGCATTGGAAATTATTACACGTTAAAATCGCAGTATTTTATTCCTTTCCTTAAACGCAGAACATTTTCTTTCACAACATGATCTCTCAGGCCCCCAGCTCTGGTATCTTCATGTTTTTTGTTTTTTTTTTTCACTACGTGATAGGACTGTTAATAATCCGGCGTGTGAATTGAGCTCAAGAGTTTAAATGAAGGGATCGTTAAATTGAGCGTTGTCTTTGTATTTTCATTTTACTCTTACAGTACGGTACGGTACGGAATTTTGCCCATTTTTTCCGTACCTGAATCGTACCGGACCGTACTTTGGTAAAATTATCGTACCGTACATATAGACTAAATATCCACCGTACCGTACCGTACCGTAATGCCAGCCTTGCAGTAGAATTATAACTTCACGATGGTACATTGTGACGAATCATGACAGCCAAACAAATGAATCAAAAGATAAGAGTAGTTATGTTGTCTGAGGAGGCTCGAGAAGGTCGGTCTTGATAGAACGTATATTTGAGCTTATTTCTTTTATCCTAGGGAATCCAACTTCTTCGCAGGTATCCTTCGTCTATTAAGTTTTCTGTTTTATAAAATACTCGAGTTTTCGTAAATCCACCCCTATATGATGGCATGAGCTGGTAGGTTTGCACACAGCAACCACTACTGTTCCCAGACTTGTCTCCTCGATTTCGAAATGAACAGGAGAGAGACACGTGCTAGTTCGTGACTCGAATCTCATCCCTGTTAATACCCGTAAGTGAGGTGCCGTATAACGCTATCATCCTAATGGACAAAAGTAACGTAATAAGAGTTGAGACGAGAGAGAGAGAGTAATTACGAGGATTGGTGTCCGTCTCACCAAGGTAGGTCTAGCGCTTCCTATTTCCTGGTTAGTCTATATCCCTTATCAACCCCCTCCCCCCAACCCCTTGCCTCCTCACAACACCAGCTTTCAGTAGAGGGGTAGGCACGAGAAAAGAGAAGGCGGCGGTGGCGTTTGGGGAATATGGTGTGGTTAGCAATATGGCGTAATGCTGCTGTTGCAAGGAGAATTTTGCTCATCCATCATCGCGGAAGAAAAATGCAGCGATTACTATTGTTGTTATCGATGATAAAGTAAGGCCCTTTTCATGTTCGTTAAAGCTTGATATTCAGTTAAAAATAAACTTCAAATCCAAGTTATAAAATACAAACAAACGGCTCATTTTATCACCTTGTAAGAAGGCAATTATTATTATTATTATTATTATTATTATTATTATTATTATTATTTACCAGCGACATATCTAGAAAGTAACAAACCATTTTAGTGAGTTGGGCATTTCATACGTATTAAGTGTAAGTTTTTAAATAGCAATTGTTAGTTGATGTGAATGTTTCCACTACCAATTTTAGTTACTCGTGTTCCCTCCCTGTGCATTGCCCAAATTATTTTTCTATTTGCTAGTATTGCTGCTGCTTCTCAGAAAGCGCATGCGCTGATATAATCAAGCCCAGGGCTGAAGCCTATCGTGCTCACCTGCCGTTTTCAGAAGCCATTAATCTGGAGGGCTGGATTCTCATTTATTTTACCGATTTGATTAGGTTACTAGAATATTAAGTAGAGAAGCTACCGTAGCTTAATAGTTAACGACTTTGCGTTACCAACATGAGACCTTTGTTCAATCCCATGAGAAAGGAATGTCTTTCGGCTTTGTACCCTCGTCGATTTGAACAGGGAGCTGGGTACTTACCCCAAAGAGACTTGCTGGAAGGGTAACATTCTAAGCCATCCTCTCTAAAGGGAATATAGCCTACATACATACATACATATATATATATATATATATATATATATATATATATATATATATATATATATATATATATATATATATATTTACACATACATATATACATATATGTATATGTGTGTACTGTGACCTTAGCCCAAAAGTTAAATTTTTTTGTGTTTCTTCGTCTGTATGACAGCAGGATTACACTAAAAGTTTTTGTGTGAATATTGAAGCAGATTTCACCGAAGGCGAACGCGTGACTGGCAAGAAGTGATGGGGTGTGGATGACATAGAAGTGTATCCTTAAGGAAGAAGGGACCTTTGCAGAGCTGAATTGCTCAGATGAGGCAAGATGTTGGGTATGCATATATAAATGTTTAATTTCAAACTTGTTTTATTTCCTTGAAAGCAGTTTGATTAATGGATAGAGGCAATCCAAAGAGCTTTGATGTTTGACTAATCGACTATAATTTTCTCTGATTTAGTTTTATTGGCAACGGAAAAACTTGGTAACATTATGTTAAATGCGGTCATTGAAAACTGGGAATGCATCATTTATTCCAAGTGTCGTTCCCTTGTAAGGAACGGTTTTAGAGAGGTGTATTAGTTTCTTCCTTAATGTGGAGAAGCAAGTAATAGGCAAGAAATATTCATGATTGATAATTTCAGCAATGTATCTTTTTGTAGAAAATCTGTCGTACATTTGCTTCATAGAAAATATTATTTTATAATACCTTGTGAGCTCTGGAGCTAGTAACTAGCTTATATTTTTAACGATGACATAGTGATTTCGTAACAGTTTGCGCATTACCTCAAGAGTAGCGAGATGTGCAAGGATGGTTTTCATATTTTACTCTAGCGTTGGTGAAGGACCTGAGTTATTCCATAAATTACATGGAATTAATGAAATGTGTAAAATACTTAATTTTGATTTGGATGTACAATCTACGAGTTATTTCTCTTCTTATTAAACGTGCAGATAGTACAGGTTCCAAGTAGCTGCCATTTTCCTTACTTGCCAACTAAGAAGTGCCAGGGAAACTGTTCGTGACTTGAATTCATTTACGTGGATTTAGGTTATTCAGGAGGCTGCTGGCGTCCTTTAGATTCTGTGACGCACATGCGATTTTAATGTGAAGGTAGACTAAATGTCGGAGCATTAGATACAATCTTGAGTAAAATAATTTTTTGCGTGTGCGATATGCTCTTCCCACCGCTTATGGTATTTGACTGTGGAAATAAAGTTGGCTATTATTATTATTATTATTATTATTATTATTATTATTATTATTATTATTATTATTATTATTATTATTATAACACATGCGAGATGTGCAATAACTAGTTAAATCTACTAAAACTTGATTGTCAAGTTACATTAAAAGATATCCCGAGAACTTTCGATATCTCACTGTCAGTTTGGAAAAATTGAACGCCGGACTTTCTACTTAGGTATGCAAGCGAAAAATAAAAATAATTTTGTTTTTATTTTCCAGATTTTAGATTTTCAAATTTCTAAGGGAAATTGCGCTTTCCGCGTTTACAGATTGACCATGAGGGGCTTAACAGGCTCTCGAAATTATTCTTCAGTGTTTTTGTTATTATTATTAAAAACAGATTAGTCCTGAATAAGCCTACAAATTATTTCAGGATGAGGTTATAGAATGTGGTGATGTTGCATCTCTCAAGCTAAGAGCTGAAATCGTCGCTTTGCAATTCACGTCGGAGATCTCTCCGTTAGGAAGAACCCATATGGCGTTTCCTACATGTCAGCCACCGGAGAAGAGTAATACTCGCCTTATCAGAACCGCTCGTACAGCTTTCCAGATAGCGCGATATGATAAGACCACCCCACTTCCCCCCCCCTCTCCTCACTTCTCCTCCCCTCCCCTCTCTCCCGTTGAAAAGCTCCACTAGCCATGCTGGTGAGATACAAACACCTGCCCCGGTTGGTTAAGCAGATGTTTTCTGGTTACTATCGTTAAATGTCTAAGAGTTCGGCGCATATGGTTTTCATCTCCCGGCAGGGATTTCTGCACCCAGTGCCCCCATGTAGAGACAAATATTGGGAAACATTTAAATATGTAAGAAATCATATGGCGTATAAGCGCATGCGTAATCAAATATTAATCAAATACTTTCGTTTACGCATATTTTTATAAATTGAGATCTCTATACCGGCTTGAATTAATGTTCATATATAATTTATGTCAAACGCACGTGTCAGAATCTGTGGCCATACTTCGACTTACAGACTTGCTCACGCTTACACGTTCTTATAGACACAAGCGTTGTTACTGGCAAATATTTCTTACTATGCATCAGCAGTTTCCCGCCTACCCTTCCTAAATATTTAACTTGCCAGAGGCATTTATGAGTGCTTTTTCTACCAAACTACGAGTGGATGCCTACCATGTGTGTCGTTGTATGGTCTATTCTTTTAGATTAATGTAGTAGATAAAGGTTTAGATTTCTTATCTTTTCGATGAAGGTAAAAAATAGTCCTTCTTTGACCAGAGTTCGTTACTTTTTTCAGTTTCAAATCAGCGTAACTGCTCGTGATGGGTTTCTGTGTAGGTCTACGAAGCGGCTGTGAGTCTGTGGAGAATTGCTCACTTTAGATTCGTAGTTAGGTGATATAACGACTGCCCTTGAAGCCACCCCATCATTATGAAAAAAGAAATAGTGGCAAAAACAAAGAAGTAAAGAAAATCGAGAAACTTGAAGCATTTGAATTCGTAGTGTGATCCAAATCTCCAGATCTCCGAGTGCGGTTCTCGTTCGACGCGAGTGTATCGTCGGTGACGTCAATCGCAGGTAGCTGAACACCTGCCCTCCCCAACCGCCCTGATTAACACTTGTAGCCAGCCCAAGTGCTCTACTTTTCCGGGTAATGCGGAATAAATGATCAGTATATGGGGGGTATTTCGAGTAGTTTTGTTGTTGTTGTTGCTGTTTGAAGGGAAACTGTACTGGACTTATTTGAATTCCTTCCCCCTTAGAAATTGCAGTTCACCAACTCATTAATCCGCAATAATAAATGACATAAGAAAGAGAAGTTGTGAATTAAAAAGAAGGAAGATTGAACATAAAGGGACGCAGCGCCATGGAAAAATCCTTTAGACAAAAATAGCTGAAGGGAATTCACAAGACTGAGCGTGAAGGAAGAAAATCTGTGGAAGTTGACAAAGCAAAGTAATTTCAGCAATGGCAGCCCCATTTCCTGAAGCGAGCTGAAATGTAGTTGCTCAGTTACCGCCTAAGTTGACTCCAACAATTTACCAGGTTTGGTGTTGTTTTCATGATGAATAGATGTACTTTACTGCAGTATGTTTGTAAAAGCAAATCAGCAAGTTTATAATGTTACTTGGCCATTAGGTCTTAGTTGCTAACAAAAATCAGGCTGAAATCTGACGTTTTGAGCCACTGTTGCTGTAATTACCGGGCCATGTTTATGACTCCTTTCCCTTTCTGACAGCTGTGAAGCTCGCACTTGTAAGTACAGTGATTTTAAAGGAGCCTTTCTAATTCAATAGACTTATTAGTAATCTATGTATCCTACTCTAAAGATAATCTTTGTACCAACGCACGCACAAACACATACACATATTCAAAAGATGCCATTTCCCCTTAGAGGGCGTAGTTCCAGATAATATCCTACTAATCCTCGGGAAGTCCTTTTTATGTTCTATGTGTCTGCTAACCCCATGCCAGTTCATCTACCTACTAGTTCCTAATTCATTGCTTAGGTCAACAGAGGTGGTGTTGCTATACGTTACGTATTGAGTTTGTACCTGCAGCTCGTTATAGTGTAAATAATTTTTATGAAACTTTTCCAAATAGACGCTACATGGAAGTTTCGGACAGTAAATAATTAGGAGAGTTAAAATGGAATTTTTGGCGTACAGAGTGACTATACAGCCTTTGACGTAGTCCTAGGTGATCTAGGCTACATGTAGCTGTTGACATGAAGAGCTCAAATAAACTTACTCAAGTAGCTTGTGTGAGAGGTGTAACAGATATGCTTGTAACAGTTTTATCTGTTTATTGGTGAAGTATTTTGAATCTAGTGGAGGCCATTTTTTTTATTCAGTGTCCAAATTACAAGGTATAGTTGTATTAATAGCATTCAGATCAAACTTTTTGTGTCTATTGAAAGAAGAGCATCGCCTACTACACATTCGTTTGAAGACTCTCTTAATGATTATTGTGTTATATAACATGATGATGATTTTCTTCTTTTTACTTATGTGATTACAGGGAAACTTTTTCGTTGTGTAGTTTTTTATGTTTTTAAAACTATTACACAGGGTTTTGTATTTACTGGTCTTATGTGTCATCAAGGAAGTTATTCCATTTTTTGAACCCTCGTTCACCCAAACTTTCATTGACCACCTGAAAAAAGGCATCGTTTCAATCCGATTAGGATTGAAACACCGGCTTCCTTTTTGAGTATTTATACACTGGCAAATAAAAAATCTTGGATTTACCTTTATTTTGTGTGCAAATATCTGTTAATTGTGTCATTTTAAGGTACTGTTTGATAGCCCTTACATAGGTAGCTTGATTAACAAGCTTAGTTTATACACAAAAGAGATTGCACTCTCTGCCTCTCTCGTATGTCAGTGTTACAAAGCACCAAGGATAAATCCAAGGATTTTCCTCGACTTCTGTTAGAAATCTTAATCTGATCCATTTCCTTTTTCTTCAGTAATACCAGCTGTAGAATATACTTCTGGTAAAAGATGGCATCGTTTGGAAGGCAGCGAGAGAGAGAGAGAAAGAGCGAGAGAGAGAGAGAGAGAGAACATTGATTTCACACACACACACACACACACACACATATATATATATATATATATATATATATATATATATATATATATATATATATATATATATATATGTGTGTGTGTGTGTGTGTGTTTGTGTGTGTGTGCATGCAAAGCAGTGTAAATGCAAGTTTGTGACTTGTTAATTCTACTGAACGCATCATGAGAACATCTGTGCTTCCAACCACACGGAAGCTTGTGGAAACTGGCGCTTCAGGGGAAATGAAGCCCCGTATTCGATATCATCATTAGAAATATTGATTTTGGCCGCAGAGAGCATAATGTCTGCTATGACATATGAAAGTTGCCAAGCCATACAGAGGTGTGTTTTTTTTTGTTACCTTTTCTCTCATTTGCATTCTACTCCTCCTTTTTCTTTTCTTCGACATGTTCCTTTCGATCATTCTTTTATCATATTTTCCTCTTTGTTAGATTGGGTTTGGGTAAATCATTCGTGATGACAATGAAAAATATCTGTATTAAAACGGGCAGTTGCAATTACACTGCATTTTTATCGTTGGTATTGTATTGTCTCTTGTGGTTAATAGTGCTACTGCTTCGATAGTAGTTAATAGTGCTGCTACTTCGCTAGTAGTTAATAGTGCCGCTACTTCGCTAATTATGCACAACAGTCAACGGAAGAATAGAAATGCACAGCCATACGCGGAAGACTAAGATTGCATAGCTCCGTTGATAATCATAATGTCTTAGCCCTTGGTGTGTGTGTGTTTGTGTAGTGTGTGTGTGTGTGTGTGTGTGTGTGGAGAGAGAGAGAGAGAGAGAGAGAGAGAGAGAGAGAGAGAGAGGCATTTATACTAAGGGAGGCTCTACGGGAAAGTACCTACGAATGACTATTGAAATATATTTATTCTTAAATGCAGTCTTTCTCTTAAAATATTTAGATGCGTTATGTGTAATTACCAAGGTCTGCTGTAAATTCCTTGAAGGAGAGAGAGAGAGAGAGAGAGAGAGAGAGAGAGAGAGAGAGAGAGAGAGAGAGAGATATCCACCAATATAGTCAAATCGCATGAAGTGCCGAGCTGTTATCGAGAGATATTGAAAGGTGCGATAATAAAATGTTTTTTTTAAGTCTCGTTGTATTTTAAAAATACCAATTTTATGTAACACTGAATCCTGCGCTCTTAAATATTTAGATTCCATCAGTGTCAGATGCGGACTAAGTCCAATTTTGTCATAGGTCAAAAAGGTCATGAAAGATGGCCAAAGAAAGGTCAGAGGGTTAACCCTGATGCGAGCTGCTTACTCATGTCAGAACCAATCTCTCTTTTGTGGTGTCCACTTCTGGGGTATGAACTGTCAATATGGAATATCGTACGCCTTTGTTTTTCCTTATCGATTTCAACTTCTTTTATGCAAGATAATTTTCAAATAATTTATTAGAGGTTTGGTCATACTATAATACAAATACTTTTTTATATATATTTCATTAGATTGGGTTACGGAGTTTCCGTAGGTAGAAATGACAGAGAAAATCCGGTCATTTATTCATTGATTTGTTTGTGCAGTCTGGCGCAGGATTTGTTTTCACGAGGGAGAATTATTTGAATTTCAGTTCAGAGAAGTGTTGGTGAAGGAAATGGTAGTAATCTCTATTCGTGCCTCAGGTGATGTCATTGTTTTAGTAAGGATAAATGTCAACTTAGGGGAAGGCTAAAGTTTCCACTCATTTTGACCGTAAGAAAACAAAAATTACATTTTTAACGAACCTGGGCTGAAAGCAGGTTGCTTTTTCAGATGGATGGTTTTCAGTTGTCCATGTGTGTGTGTATGACGGTGCATATGGCTTTTATTTCTCATATGAAACTTCTACAGAGCTTGTGGATCACTTGTGAAATGATTGTGCACAGAGCATCCTTAAGGTTCAAGTTTGTTAAAATTGGTCACGTACCCCTCCAGTGGTAAGTAATTAAGAGAGAGAAAAAATCGGGTGGGGTCATTTAAAAATCTTCCCTATAACTGGTGGGCAAGCATTGTTTGTATAAATTGATTTTGAATTAATCCCACCTTGTGGCTAGATGCGTGCTTGGTTAAAGGATTTAAAGGGACTACAATGCCTGATTTGGACCTTTGATCTCGGTTGGTTTGACTCTCCCCAAGCAATCGGGAACAGAAAGGGCAAAGTGAATGCTTCCTTATGTAGCACAGCTTTGCTTTTTTCAAACCATGGCCCCTGGGGAAGGATGGAACCACAGTATGGTTCTAAGGAATTTCCTAAGAACATTTAGAAAAATTCTTTAAAAAATGGTCTTCTCGAGAGTATTATGACTACAGTGTGTCAAACTGATATGTGAAGTTTGTTCATACCCCGGGTCTAGAGGCTTGAGTAGAGACACCATAGGGATCCAGAAGTTCACTTTGGATCATATGAGAAAAAATATGGCTCACACGAGCACTGTCCCCATCTTGTTTATCTTGTTTTTCCATTATCAGTGAATGAAGTAGTAAGCAAGATTATTAAAAATTGATATGGATAAAAAGAGAGCGTCGAGCGTTATCTGAAAGGCGGTTAAAAACTAATTGAACTCTAAAAGAAAAATAGACCCTCGGTGGCTTATGAAGTGCTCACCATCCTTCGTTGGCGTAAACTGTCTGTCTTCGCCCGTAAACTAGGACGCATTCTCTTGTAAATGCGCTAACGTCATGCTGACGTCACTTCTGATTAGGTTTACGTTTGTCTGTTCCCATTCATGGTATTTTGATATATCCGTTGTTCGAAGCTCCAGTTTGTGTGTGTGTGTGTGTTGAGAAAACGACCCCCTGCATCCAAGCATTCCCACCACATTATGTGCTTTTGAGCCGTGTATTTTCAGTATTTTAAAATAGGATATACGTATTTATTATGTATGTATGTGTGTATGAATGTTAGGAAAAGTTCAGAGAGGGAAACATCTGTATCCTTTAATCTCTTTAAGGAAGAACGACCTTTTATCTCTTAATAATTTTAGTTTATATTGTGCTTCATTATCTTGTCATGAATTTCTCATACACAGTTCATTACACACACACACACACTCGTGTTTGTAAGTGTGTACGCCCGTAATATTAAAATCTTTGGCGCCCCGCAGGTCATTCATACGTATAGTTCGGAATTTTATTTGTGGTGTCCATTTGAACGACACGAGCATTCTAAAGTATAATAATCCTGCAGCTTTTGTTTTGAGGTGTCGTCATCTTTTAGGATGCTCACTTGCTTATTCAGTTATTGTGTTATTCAGGTATTATGTTAATTGTTCTTCCTGTTCACTGATGTCAGCACATTTATTCGATGATATCTTTCGGTTTAGGTTCCCATCCGTTTTGGGGCTTTTGGAATTTTAAGCCCATTTTATTATTATTATTATTATTATTATTATTATTATTATTATTATTATTTTATTATTATTATTATTATTATTATTCCAGCTGAAAATGTGGCCTCATGGTAATGAACAACATGAAAATTCCTGAGATTAGAATGCCTGTATGTTATAAAATAAAACGTAAAGAGAAATATAATGGAATTCAGTTAAAGATAAATAATTGCAAATAACAAAGAAATATAAACATGAAAACACAACGATTGAGGAATTACTCAGAGAATATGGTTTGTTTGTTTCTTAGATCCGGGTTCCGAATGCAGACTTGAAAACAAGTGTGGAATGGAAGAGGATCATGGGTACATATTGTTCCTGTGGTATATATGTGCGCCTAGGGTACATTAAAGAGGCAGGAAGTTTTATTACCGGCCCACTTGCAATGCTGGTAGAAGTATTATTGAGAGTTGTTCTCTTTTATTCGAAGCCGTTTTTGGGCATCTCCATGTAACGTGGCATTCAAAGGTTTGCATTGGATTTATTATTAACTAAAAGACTGACCTTTTGACTACTGCTGTCAGTGGAACAAGCTAAAAAAGCACAGGCATTTAGACAGCCATCGTTAAAATAAAGGTTTAAAGAAACACATTCGAACATTTTGTTCCTGCTCTCCTTGAAATAGTTGTATATACAGAATGCACACATTTATTTCGTGTTATTTTCAGTGAGCATTATTATTACTGTATATGAACTAAGGCGCAATGCCTGCCCTCCTTCCAATATGGTAGAAGGCAAGATAATCCTGAAAGCTTAAACCAGTGTTTAAAGTGAAGTAAAGCGAATGGGGTGATGCCTGGAGGGAGAGAAATTTGTTTATTGATACAAGGGAGCTTGTAAGTTCTCCCTCCCCCTCTATAAATAGCGCATTACAAGGATGCCCTGCTCTCTCTCTCTCTCTCTCTCTCTCTCTCTCTCTCTCTCTCTCTCTCTCTCTCTCTCTCCCGTCCTAAGTAAAAATGATAAAGACTTTTTTAAAGACTTTTTTTAAAGTTCCCACTCGTTAGTCTCCCGGATATTTCATTTGGCTAAACAACTATTTCTGTTAGCAATAATGTGGCTGCTGCTGCTACTATTAATATCAAACTGAAAAGATTGTGAAAAGACATACGGAAAATAATTTTAATTTTGTAACTTGTTAAATCTGGATTTCAACACGATAACACACAATTTGATAAACAAGGCAGACGGTAACGTACAAAAATACTAATTGTAATTATGGCAAGAGGTAAACAATTATTATTAGAATATTAGCGGAAATTGATTAATAGAAGAATCGCTGAGTTGATGGGGCTTGTAGAGTGTTTCCTATATTTTTGTAATAGTTAGTAAATAAAAAATAAGTTACACTTAAGTTATGGTGAACGCTCCTTGCTTCAAGGAGGGTAGACTGAAATATGCTGAGATTGTTACATCATGCATAGACTGGAAGTTATGAATTAGAAATTTAGTAAGTGGGCGCAAATATTAGGTATATGGGGTGACATGAGCCAGAGATTGAGAGGGCCATAATGCAACGCTAGATGAACAAGCGAGAACTGGATACCCTGCTGCTTCTTAAATGAGAATATCGACGTGCTAGTGTGGCTTTTTTTCTTCTTTTTATTTTTTTTTTGCAATGGACTCGTTTTGAATTTGTGATGCTCATTAAGCATGCTTGTATCATTTAACTATTTTAGGCAGTAAGAAAACTGTCATATATGTGTTAAACCTTCTGATTTCTCAGTAGTTCCTCGTGGACGAGGCAACTAACCCATGATCAACTGACCAATTGGCACATAATTCAGTGCTTAGGTCAACAGTGGCACAGTGGTTTTTTTTTTTTTTTTTTTTTTTTTTTTTTTTTTTTTTTACAGGAATCGCGCCCAAGTTCTTCCTGTCTAACCACTGCAACTGCTTTTCACTGTCTTAAGCACTGAATGGCCGAAAGTGCCCCAGTGCTTGACTTGATAGCCTAAATTTCATAAATCAATCTCCGCGGAATCGAACGCTGGGCTTTCGCTGTATGAAGCAAGAATGGAACCATTGAGACACATGTGCACGCACACGGACAGACAGACATGTTATTATGTGTGTGTGTGCATGTGTGTGTGTGTGTGTGTGTCTGAAAGTGCTTATTCTTTCTAGGTGGATATCAAAGAAAAGGAAAGAATATCCAAGTCAGGTCCAACAGATGTTTCATGTCGAATCGGAGGGAGTTGAATGAACTTGGTTTGTGGTCTTCCGAGGTAAATGTTAATGGCCGGGCGTCTAATAAGTTTACAAAAACTGGTTGGAAGAAACGCGCAAACTATTTACAGTTTACTTTTCGTGAATTTTGAAAACTGAATCTTCGGTATTATTTTTGAAGTGTTTTTCATATTCAAATATCAACGCTTATTGAATCGTTCCATGGCATGTATATTTAGCCACTTCGACGGAGGGATTTTATTATCATTTCTGAATAGGACCCCCTCGCTTTCTTCCTGCCACCCAAGCTGCGGCATTTATTCATACGTTGTTTGTTTACTTTTCTTTCGTTTACTCCGTCGCAATGTGATACTTTGTCTTAGCTTGGTGTTGGTCTGCGTTGAATCACAGTAGAGTAACGATGAGTCACGCCCACTAAGTTATTTACTAGTATTGTCGATGGCTGGTGTAAATGTGGAAAGACGAAAATAACATTGTAGACTATCTTTCGTCAGGTGGTTGGAACATTTGTGTTTGGTTCACTGGATTTAACCTTCGATGTGGTGGAGGTGCGTGAAATTAGCATCGTGTCTATTTATGGTTTGTTAAAATGGTCATTGCTGTGGGATTTTCCCCTTTATCTAAATAAATTTGTTATGAATAGAGGGGTTCAGCTTTTTGTTTAAGATATGAAGTAGAGCTTTAAGGTTTTTTTATGATTATTATGAATAGTGGGGCCACCTTTTTGTTTATGATATTAAGTAGAGCTTTAAGCTTTTTTTATGATTATTATGAATAAAGGTTCACCTTTTTGTTTATGATATGAAGTAGAGCGTTAAGCTTTTTTTTATGGTTATTATGAACAGAGGGTTCAGCTTTTTGTTTATATGAAGTAAAGCGTTAAGCTTTTTTATGATTATTATGAATTGAGGGTTCAGCTTTTTATGATATGAAGTAGAGCGTTAAGCTTGTTTATGATTGTTTTATAGATGTACAGATATCTAAAATGTAGATATTGTATATATATGTAGATATACACTTTTTACGAACACCTGGAAACAAGTGTAAAGAATATTACCGCACCTGCTGTTTTTATTTGAGTGTTCAAATGCAAAAGCTGAATGTTGGGGGTTGGGGGGGGTGTTTTTGAAATTGCTTTCATTCGTCTAGATTTCATCTCTCTAAGAGAAATTTTGCGTCAAATGTGACCTTAAATCTGGTGGATATTTTGTTATCACTTACATTAATGATTTGCAATATTTATTGCCTGATTCTGATTTTTCTCTTGTTTAAAACTGTTTGAGGATTTGGTGAACTAAATACTTTCGTCTAAGTTTTTGTAGTCCGTTTTAAGAGATTTGCTTCAAGTGTACTGTTCTGGTACGAAATTATAGTTTCATTATTATCATTATTTTTTAGATTTTATGTTAGTTCAAGATTATTTTAATTTACGTGTATCATTGTGCATATTTTTTTTTTATTTGAAATCCATTCTCTTCATTGATGAGTAATAACAGAGTGTCTGGTTTTGTTGATTTTATTCGAAAATCATTTTCATTTAAGGGAAATTGAGGGTTTCACTTCATCGAAATTGCGATGGATATCTGTGTGGTTCCCGTACCCAGAGTGAGAGACAGCCCGGTCGCGATTCCCGAAAATTATTGCGACGTCTTCCGTTCATGTGATGGAAATCGATGTCCTGTCCATCTGTGTCTGTGTGTGTGTGTGTGTGTGTGTGTGTGTGAGAGAGAGAGAGAGAGAGAGAGAGAGAGAGAGAGAGAGAGAGAGATTCAGTCATCATTTTACCTGATATCCACCTACGTTACCTCTGTCCAATTGCCCGAGTCTTCGCCTCATTGAATAAGCAGGTGATTGACAGAGTGACAATTGAACGTCTCAACCGCGTTCAAGGCGATTAAGTCATTTATGTGCATTTGCTCAGAGCTCGTTGGAAGTTTTTTTTTTACCTTTTTTCCTTTGATTCTAGAGAATGTAATCTGCGTTGGCCTATATGATATCGTGAGATTTTCAGAATGATTTTAGATATTTCATCGAAGTTTGTCTCCTCCCAGCTCCCGTGGTATTTTGTGTCGTGTCCTTGTTTCAGACACGGTACGGATTCACTTACTCTACTGTGCTGCATTTATTTTCAAGAATTCTTCTTCATGCAGAACATTTCTTGTTATTGTTCTCTACCTTTAGTGTCTTATTATTTTGTGCTTTTTCTCCTTTTTCATTTCCTGGTTCTAGCAAATCTATTTTCGTACAGTGGATCACATTCCTCTCATGTGAGATATGCCTTTGGCTCGTCCTCCTCCTCCTCCTCCTCCTCCTCCTCCTCCTCCTCCTCCTCCTCCTATTAATGTATTCTTTCTGGACGTTGCCTTTTCTTCGAATATTCAGTTTAGGTTTCTAACATTGGCGATGCTCTCTCTCTCTCTCTCTCTCTCTCTCTCTCTCTCTCTCTCTCTCTCTCTCTCTCTCTCTCTCTCTCTCTCTCTCTCGATATTTTTATGTAGGGAGGGAGTAGACATTGTAGCATTTTATGTGTATATTTATACGTATGTATATATGTGTGTGTGTATGCAGTATATGTAATTGTGTAATGTTTGTAAAAACCTCCCCCATCCCCTTTTTCTCCCCACTGTTCAACACTGGAGGAAAATCCCTCAGGCCGAAACTGGTCTCAAATGCCAGAGTGTCAGTATGGGTATGATACTTATCCGTAACATGTGTCAGATTCACTGTTGCCAAGGCATGTTACTTTTCCTTCGTATTCTCTTGCTATCCTGCTTGCTCATTCTCTTGAGCTCTCTTAACTCTTTGAACCATTGAAAGGAAGGGTAGTGGGAAAGCCTTGTTTCATTTATTGTGTTCTCTTAAATATTTTAGGTAATTTATCCTTTAGGAGTTCATATGAGTCAGTGAAGTGATGGTTTTCCATTTTTCTCTTTTTGTAATTTACAGTTAGATATATTTTTGTTGTGCTGTTTATGAAGTTATTTTGTCTTTTGTAAATTGTGACGATATTTTATGGTTTTTCAATCGTAGATGTTTCAGTTGAATTACCCCTGTGCCATTTCAGTGTGGCTACCATTCATGTTTATTTCACACTTCCGTAATGAAGAGTAGTTTGTTTTGCCGATGAGTATTTGTGCACTCTTTGGCAGTATGTCATGATTTATGTTGATAACCTGTACAAGTTTGGGAAGACAATATTGTTTTGTATGAACTTATTAAATTCAGTATCATGAAATAATTAGATATACGTGCTATCAGTGCACACAGACTGTCATCGTGTGGTTCATCGTTTTACTTAAACCAAACCCAGAAGGTGCAAATCAAATTCTGAGGAAGGGAAAGGAGGATGGATTGAAGTCCGACCAGAAGGAAGAAATTAGGCATCGAGACACATCCTGTTCGGAGGAACTCACCTCAAACAGTGGAGCTCTTTCTCTGGGTGCTGACAGGCATCACGCACGCGCGACAAACACATGAACACACACACACACACACACAGCGAGGGAGGGATTGAGAGAGATATTTGCCACGTTGTGAACATTTTACATAGCTCTGATATAGAAATTTTTTTTTTTATGATTTAAATAATCAAAATGGTAAGGGAAATCCGTTCATATTTGTATAGAATTTCTAGCTGTATACTCTCTCTCTCTCTCTCTCTCTCTCTCTCTCTCTCTCTCTCTCTCTCTCTCTCTCTCTCTCTCTATATATATATATATATATATATATATATATATATATATATATATATATATATATATATATTTTGTGTGTGTGTGGTGCGTGTGTGCTTCTTGCCTACATAAATCTGATTTAATTGATTCTTGTTTTCAGTGTATAACGCACGAAGAGTTAGTATTACACCTTCAAGGTAGACTTGGCAAATTTTGTAAATTTAGTAATAGCGTTAAATCGTGGCGCAAGAATAAGAAGCTGTGACTATATATTATAGAATATAGACAGAATTAGGTTTCACCCTTGGTCTTTGTTGCATTAACTTGTAAGGTGCCAGGTCGAACTCTATCCGCTTTCCCCTTAATCTGGCTTTCCTAATCTAACTTGTCAGAGAAGCAGTGTTTATTCAGTTTGTGATTCATGTATACTCTTCTCCCTGAATTTTTTCTCCTTAATATGCCTATGGAAAAGATGTGTAATATTATGTAATTTTGTGCTTTATAGTTATTATTTTTTATGATGATTGTTGTTTTATTTTGTATTCGTTGCTGCTGTAGTCTCGAGCGAGTGGTAATGGACAGGTCAAATTTGGGGGTTAGTTTAACAAGGAACATGAAGGCATTTCTTTCCTTCGTTGCCGAAAAGACGCACTGACGCCAAAGGAGAGTTGACTGTAATTAGGCTATATTTTATATATATAACTAATAGTCGCCACACAGTTGTAGTATTGGTAGTAATGGTAGCTACTACTAAGTCAAAACAAAATGCATTTGATGTAGATTTTTCTGTTTCCACCCGTCTTACTTTGAGTACACTCTCTCTCTCTCTCTCTCTCTCTCTCTCTCTCTCTCTCTCTCTCTCTCTCTCTGTGGCATCCTTACGGTCGATTTACGTCGTATCCGGGAGTCTTCGCGTCAGAGGTTCCAGGGCTTTGAGAGGAGGAGAGGTACTGCGACGAAACCTTTTTGCCCGCTATTGGAAATCGAGGGGAAAAGGAAATAAAACTAAATAAGGAGAGATGAAAAGAAACTCCTGCATTAGGAAAGACAGTATTTTCATATTAGTCCCTTTCATGCCCACTAGTAATATTATTATTATTATTATTATTATTATTATTATTATTATTATTATTATTATTGGTAATGTGAATAAAGTAAAAATGTTACAAAAAGTTCCTTAATAGTTATATTACATCCATTAGCTTTAACGTCTTTTTGTTAATACTAAAGGACCGTGCATTGATGGCATGGGTAAAACTTATATTTAGGTCCTTTCTCCTTTAAATTAATCATTCAGATTTCGTCATGGTGTTTTGATTTTTGTGCCTTTGTGTTGATTACAATGTGACACCTCTTCATGGTAAACCTTAGATGTGACTGATTCCATTGCAATGCTAGACATCCTCTTTCTTTGCATTTATTTCATTTTTTAAAACTATTTGTATGTTTGTGCACGTGTAAGAACAAAATAAAGAAATTTGTTGAAGATATCGTAATGCCTCTATATATCATCAGTTTGGATTTTTTTGTAGCGCAATCCTTTAAAGCATCAGACTATTGATTTTTCTATAACGATGCTAGTTTGGTCGTACGATACACAGACTGAATCAGTCTCTTGAAATAATTGGTTCATACAATAGGCGCTGCCTGTCCCAATCTCCTTAATTGCTGAAGTTCTCGGTTGAGGGAAAAATCGTGAAGTATTGCGTGTGTGATTCTGCTCCCTTGGAATCTAGAGTGCAAATATTGACTTGTGGAAGAATTCTCTTTCTCTCTCCTTAAACTGATGGTATTGTTTTTATTTACAAGAATAATGTCAGCGATCACTGACCATGGTGAATGTCTTAATGTGTCATCATTTACGAGAAGTCGCTGGTAGGTTTTTGAATTTACCAAATAATTAGTGTTGCTTTTTCTTGAAATAATTACTCTTTAGCAAACCCAGTGCTTGCAGATAGAATCACGAAGTTTTGCTGTTCGGATTTGTAGAAAAACTTTTATCTTTTTTTAAGTACACCGTAAAATGGGAAGCATTCTCTTCCATTATGTTTTTTATTTTTTTATCAGAAAAGTCTAAATAACTGCGCATGCCCTTGTTTTGATAAGCAATGCGTAGAATTCTCTTATGAAACAAGAGAAGCAACAATGTTCGTATGCTGGTTTTGATACCCCCTTATTTGGAAGGACGCGTCTCGGAGTTGTTAATGAAGTTTGGTTAGCAGCTACAGATTGCATGTTGGTAGTTTCTAAAGAGCTTGATGCGAGGAATCAGTAATGGTACAAAGAGAGAGAGAGAGAGAGAGAGAGAGAGAGAGAGAGAGAGAGAGAGAGAGAGAGAGCAGGCAAGGTCTTCCTCCTCAGAGACTGCAAAATATACTGAATTCCATTGTTTGTTCTTCAGTATTGAAAACATTGTTACTTATATTGGTAAATGTAATGTGTATGTAACATAACGCTAATGGTAGAAATTTCAGTTCACACACTGGGAGAGAGGCGTTGTGGGTGGCGGGTAATATATGTGTGGGCTTAGTTGATTGGCCGTTAATGAACTCCCAGGATACCGAAAAGACTCGTATATAATGCTTTGGTTACCAGATCAGTGCTCGCTTTTTGCAGTCCGTGTGCTTCTTTATTCTGTTCTTCGTACACATTTAATATCTGCCATACAAATTGCCATTTTCTTCTTCCTCCCCCAAGTCCTCTCTCGATGACCATATTTGCTGTAACGCCACAGCAGTGATGACCTATAGTGTTGAAACGCCAGTGTGATTGGGAAAAAATCAGTCAGCTAAATGTAACGACAGTTTATTGCGTTACTCTCTTTCGCTCTTTCTCATTCTCCGAGCATACATTGTATTATGTTCGAAATTGTGTTGACAGTCGCAAAAGTGTAGCAGGCCGTCCTCAGATTAGGAGTTAAGGCCATACACTCCAAGCTTCCTGTCGAGGTTGATAGTCTGCGCATGTTTGTTGCTCGTTACCAGTTCTCGTTTTCGTTTTAAAATCCGTGGGAGTGTTTTATTTATTTTTTTTTTATTTTGTTTTCACTGATGCAATATTGACGTCATTGAATATGACTATGATATGAATGTGTCGCTTTATATCACAATTCCATGAAAATAAGTTTCTTCAGTTTTGTAAAAAAAAAAAAAAAAAAAAAAAAACTTCCACAGCTTCACAGACTTAGGATTTTTCTTGACCATTGCAGGAGTAGGATACTGATGCTCGATGTTTATACTTAGTTCGAAGGATGCCGGTGTGATCACCCGAACACATTGGCACAGGTTTTATGGATTTACAAGTAAGATTGATGGACCTTGAGCATTGTGGCCTCTCTTCACCCGTTGCCTCAAGAGGAGCGGCCATCATAAAAGAATAATCGCAAAGTCGTTTATGGTGACGATAATGGTGAAGGTAATCATTTTCGTATGGCGATAATGATGGAAATGATCAAAGCGATAGAAGCACTTGATGTTTCGTAAACAAATTTTGTTTGTTTTTGCAGAAAATGGATGCAGTACCTTTTAGTTTGAAATCATTTTTTTTTTTTGTGAGAAGGCCGTCGGGAGGGGAATCTTGATTTAACTTGACCGCACTCTGTTGGCTTATACGATATCGTCATGACCAGTTGCTGCTCAAGCCAGACTCACAGTGTCTGTTTTTTTCCCTAAGCGATGATTCTTGGGGATGAGCTTGCCAGCACTTTGCCCAGAGATCGGCCTCGGAAGAAAGGGAAAGAGGTGCAGAGGGACCGGGGGCGGGGTGGCGGGGGGAGAGGTGGCGCATGTCTTCCAAGGAAGCCAAATAGCCGCTCTTGAACAGGGGAAGGTTACAGGAATTTGCGAAAATAAGTTAAAGTCCTTCTGGGCCTCTGTAGGCACATAGGGGAGGCGCTGATCTGTTTCTTAGGCCGGCAGCCAGTGGGGTGGTGGGGGTGGGGGTTGGGGGGATGACTTCCAAGGAAGCCAAATAGCCGCTCTTGAACAGGGGAAGGTTACAGGAATTTGCGAAAAAAAGTTAAAGTTAAAATCCTTCTGGACCTCTGTAGGCACACAGGGCAGGCGCTGATCTCCTGTTCCTTAGGCCGGCAGCCAGTGGGGGACAGGTCCCGATTGCCTATGACACGTGGCCAGTGAGTCGCAAGGCCTACTAAATCAGGGAAAACTCCCGAGCCTGAATTTGTTGCTGGTCAGCCCTGCAAAAGTGACAGTAACTTCCTGTCAGTGCAGTTTTTGCGGGGAAAGGTGCGATGACAACAGATACTGCCACTGACTCTGCATAAAAAAAATGTTGACCCTTTGAAAGGTGCACTGGGAGCACTCGCCAGCGAAACGAGCCATTTCCTCCAGACCCCCTTGGCATGTCTTCGCTGTGTTTGTTACCCGTTTAGGTAACCTGTTGTTAAACCAGTATCTTGTTTACAAAGCCTTTTTTGGACTTGGCTGATAGCCAGTCGCTCGTAGACTGTTGTTGTTTCCCCTCGTGGTATCGGCTGTAGTAACGTAAGCCTTAAAGAATTTCCTTTCAGCTCAGTTCACATCATAATGAAGGCCTTGTATGTAATGTTTGTTATTCATTACACATAGTCTCTGTTTTAACGTTTTACCGTTGCGAGTGTTGTCTGGTTTAGGTTGTGGTAATTTAGGTTATCTGTTATACACACCACTGCAGAAATTCTTGTTTTTTTATAAATGGGAGCAGAAATTCATTGGTTACGGTTGGGAAGTGAAATTGGGAAGTGAAATAAAATGACACAAAGAGTATTATTATGCTAACAGTCTCTTGGTGTGTAGCTGCAAGTTTATGTGTCTTGATGGAATCTCAATACAAACATATCACTCAACAAAGAGTGCTTTTAATTGTTTGAGAATTAGAATGTCCTTTTGTAAAATGTTCTTTTTCTTTGAAACGGAGTTGAAAATATTCTTATGACAAATTGAAGTGAATGTCTTTTAAAGGTCATGAATGGGAAAGGTTTCGAGATAACGTTCCGGTCTCGGTGTCTCTCCTCAGTGAATCTAGTTCGAATTCGCGAGAGAAAAGTTTACAGTTAAGCGGGTCAAGTTCACATAAAAAAAATCGACCGCCTTGGTTTGGGGAGAATTTCAGGTCGATCATACCGCGGTTGGGTAGCCAGGTAGCTGGTCCAGCGAGGCTACAATAAAAAGAAAACAGAAAAAATGCGATACCGTAACGTAAAACAGTGGTAAACTGGCTCGCGCCGTTTGAGAGGGCAAATGACCAGGTACGGTGCCCAAGTACTGTGATCAAGGCGAGCGGGAGGTCAGCCAATGACGGGTCTCGAGTCACGAACTCTCTAGAGGAGGAGTCAGTGTGTGTGCCGGTGAAGATGAACCCCTTTTCGCTGGATGCGATAAAAGGGCATAATTGAGGTGAGGGATGCACACTATGTCCATTTTGCAGATTTGACATAAGCTAAAAGTACGTGGTCCGGATGACGCTTGTCACATACTCTTGTTTTTTCTGGTTGCGAACCATTAGTTGCTTCAGTTAAAGTTGCTGGTCTATGTTTTAAGCAATTTGCTCAGCCCGGATTTTATGCGCGTATACTAGTTTTAAATCAGTATTGAATATTTAAGAATTAAATCGTTATTGAATATTTAAGAATATTGCGTCATATTAGTGTTGAGTTATGATTAAAATGTTCATCATAAAAGTCTGATATGGTGTAAAATGATTGTCACCAATGTTGTGTTTTCAGTGTGCTAGAATAGATTTAGGTAAAAGTCCCTGTAAAAGAGGTTCTGAAATGTAACCTTTCAGTGCAGTAATTACCTTTTTTGTCATCAGCGTGCAAAATGAAACATCGCAACGGTGGCACCAAAACATTTTTATAACATTCTTTATCCAACTTAGTTAAGGTGAAGTCATGTTTTTGTTACTCGCCCATGTTGAATGTTATCTTATAAAACACTCTTGAGACAAACAACATATAGCGGCATAGGACGTGTCGCAATTAATTTAGTCTTTGGAATTTCCCTCAACCTACTCGTTTTCATTTTATTTCCATTTGCCTGGTATGGTCAGCAGTGGTAGCTGGTTTAATCTATTTGCCTGGTATGGTCTGGTAGCTGGTTTAATTCTCTTTGTCTGGTGGTCAGCTGTAGCTGGTTAATTCTCTTTGCCTGGTATGGTCGGCAGTGGTATGGTCATGGCAGCAATGGTAGCTGGTTTAATCTATTTGCCTGGTATGCTGGTTTAATTCTATTTGCCTGGTGGTAGCTGGCTGGTTTAATTCTCTTTGCCTGGTATGGTCAGCAGTGGTAGCTGGTTTAATCTATTTGCCTGGTATGGTCAGCAGTGGTAGCTGGTTTAATTCTCTTTGCCTGGTATGGTCAGCAGTGGTAGCTGGTTTAATTCTCTTTGCCTGGTATGGTCAGCAGTGGTAGCTGGTTTAATTCTCTTTGCCTGGTATGGTCAGCAGTGGTAGCTGGTTTAATTCTCTTTGCCTGGTATGGTCAGCAGTGGTAGCTGGTTTAATCTATTTGCCTGGTATGGTCAGCAGTGGTAGCTGGTTTAATCTATTTGCCTGGTATGGTCATGGTCAGCAGTGGTAGCTGGTTTAAGCTGGTTTTCTATTTGCCTGGTATGGTCAGCAGTGGTAGCTGGTTTAATTCTCTTTGCCTGGTATGGTCAGCAGTGGTAGCTGGTTTAATTCTATTTGCCTGGTATGGTGAGCAGTGGTAGCTGGTTTAATTCTCTTTGCCTGGTATGGTCAGCAGTGGTAGCTGGTTTAATTCTCTTTGCCTGTTATGGTCAGCAGTGGTAGCTGGTTTAATCTATTTGCCTGGTATGGTCAGCGGTGGTAGCTGGCTTAATTCTCTTTGCGTGGTATGGTCAGCAGTGGTAGCTGGTTTAATCTATTTGCCTGGTATGGTCAGCGGTGGTAGCTGGTTTAATTCTCTGGTTTAATTCTGTTTGCGTGGTATGGTCAGCAGTGGTAGCTGGTTTAATCTATTTGCCTGGTATGGTCAGCAGTGGTAGCTGGTTTAATCTATTTGCCTGGTATGGTCAGCAGTGGTAGCTGGTTTAATCTATTTGCCTGGTATGGTCAGCGGTGGTAGCTGGCTTAATTCTCTTTGCGTGGTATGGTCAGCAGTGGTAGCTGGTTTAATTCTATTTGCCTGGTATGGTCAGCAGTGGTTGCTGGTTTAATTCTCTTTGCCTGTTATGGTCAGCAGTGGTAGCTGGTTTAATTCTCTTTGCCTG